>NC_090440.1:1926927209-1927230367 GCF_031143425.1 Pleurodeles waltl
GTTTGTTTTTTATTAACCCTGTAACTATCAGGTCCGAGTTTTGAATACAGGTAGGGCTATCTTGAGACCTTGTCCTTCCGAGGTCAATATATTAATTACCATTTATGTGAGTGAGATATCCCCACAAATTAGAAAAACTGCAGTAGCAGGTACTAAAGAAAATAACAATTTTGTGGCTATTTGGTAGTAAATGCAGGCTGTGGGGCTAAAGATAATATACGGAACTCTCAAGTTGTTCCATACCAGGCATGTACAGCTCATCCAGTCCAGATTTCACTTGTGCATTCTATAACCTGATATTCTACATGTGGAAAGGTAAACACAAAATCAAAACTACAAGTTCAAGAAAGTAAAGAATTAAGGGGGTGATTCTGATTCTGGCGGGCGGCGGAGGCCGCCCGCCAGAATTCCGCCCTCCATTATACCGCTCCGCGGTCAGAAGACCGCAGAGGGTATTATGAGTTTTTCCCTGGGATGGCGGGCGGTCTCCAAAAGACCGCCCGCCAGCCCAGGGAAAAACTCCCTTCCCACGAGGATGCCGGCTCGTAATCGAGCCGGCGGAGTGGGAAGGTGCGACGGGTGCAGTGGCACCCGTCGCGTATTTCAGTGTCTGCAAGGCAGACACTGAAATACTTTGCGGGGCGATCTTACGGGGGCCCCTGCCGTGCCCATGCCATTGGCATGGGCACGGCAGGGGCCCCCAGGGGCCCCGCGACCCCCCCTACCGCCATCCTGTTCATGGCGGCTTTCCCGCCATGAACAGGATGGCGGTAGGGGGGGTCAGAATCCCCTCGGCGGCGCAGCGAGCTGCGCCGCCTTGGAGGATTCTTAGGGGCAGCGGAAAACCGGCGGGAGACCGCCGGTTTTCCTGCACTGACCGCGGCCAAAGCGCCGCGGTCAGAATGCCCTGCGGGGCACTGCCGGCCTGTCGGCGGTGCTCCCGCCGACCCTGGCCCCGGCGGTCTAAGACCGCCGGGGTCAGAATCACCCCCTAAATCTGGACTGGTTGAACTTGCAAGGGAAAACACAGGAGCACAGGGAAAAAGCTACATATATTTTTGCAACAGTATTTCAGCTTTATTATGTATTTTTCAAAATTAAGATTTTTCAAGGATTTGAGGAATTGTATTTGTCATCGTGCCTTAGACATAAAATTTACAACATGCAAATTCCTGCACAATTTGAAACAACAGTAAAATAAGCAAGTAGTTTGTCTATTAAATAAAAAAATAAATATATGTGTAATTGTGACAAAAGACAAACCTAACTCTTATTTTTTCTTAGGAGTCATATAATTAGATATTAGTAACATTTAAATATTAATATAATAGTGTCATGTGTAGAACCTAGGATCTAAATGGTGTTGCAGCTTGAGTTTTTATATTTATATATAACTATAGGAAAGATAAAATGTTATAAAAGTCCACAAAAAAATTAACTTCAAATACTTCAACACTTGAAAGTCTGCATTTATATGATACAACTTTAAATATCAATATATTATATTATATTCCTTACAAATATATTCCCTTACTGTGTAAACATGTATCTATATATTTATTCTTCTATACAAAATAAATAATTACTCTCTTGAAAGCTTCACTCTCTCACCATCACCCTATACCTCTATCAATCTATTCTCTATCTCCACTCTCAGACTCAGATTCCACTCTCAGACTACTATTATGATCTCCAAAATAACCCTTCCTAGAGCCTTCCCTCCTCTACCCCTTCTTGCCCCCCCAAACCTCAGTTTACTACTATGGTCTCCAAACAGCCCTACTAAATTATCCTTCATTTATCTCTCCTTTTACTCATCCCAAAACCCATTTCACTACTATGATCTCCCTAATCCCTTTCTACAGACTCTTTCCTCCCCAATCTCTCCTTTATTCATCCCAAACCTCCCCTTACTATTATGATCTCCCATTTTACACTTCTGAATTCTTCCCTTATTCTATTCAATCAAACTAAAAAGCTCACATGTCCTCCTCTCAAATTAACTCATACCTCCCTGTACTAATACTAATAGTATACTATGCTGATGTTTCCCTATTCTAATCCACCACTAATCCTTTTGGGTTCCGGAGTAGAATGCTAGTCCCCGAAAAGCTCTTTGACACCTCATCAGGGGTAGTAAGCACTCTATAAATGCAATTAAAATTAAAAAAATGTCAACCTATGAAAACCATATTTTCATTTCAAACCTAAAAACTTGGCTTGACAAACAGATATAAATAGGTTTATTAAAAAAAACCAAAGGCTCTTTTAGGAGCCACAATGGATTATGTTTGATTTTATTTTGTCACATAAACATCTTTTTTGGATTTCAATAAAAACTGCAGAACTTTCTAGGTAGTTTTGAGAATGTACAGAAGGACATCGTAAACTTTAAAAAAATATATAAATCAATAAAAATACTTTTATCTAACTCTACAGACTTTGCTAAACTGCCTCATTTCTTCATATACACTACAAAAGGGTAATAAGCTATATTTGACGTTAAAACACAGTGTGGTCTAAACAATATCATATAACCCCTCTGAGACGTATTAAATTGATAATATCATCCAGAGGGTAGTATTTTTAACTCACCAAGACCCCACCACTCCTATCCCTTACTAGTATGCACATTGTTGAAACCAACAGTGCTCCCACGTATTCCGTTGGTCGCAGCACGCCTCGTTCTGCAGCCAATTTGACACCACATATTCAGGTGTTGCTCTTCTCAGCTCAGGCCAACACCTCCCTGGACAGTTCCCAGTCCGGCTTCCGCAGCAACCAGAGCACAGAGACAGCCCTCCTGGCAGCCACTGATGACATCAGTTTACTCCTAGACCGCGGCCACACCGCAGCACTCATACTCCTTGACCCAGCAGCATTCAACATGGTCTCCCACAGCGCTCTGCACACCAGACTCCACCACATAGGAATCCGCGCAAGAGCCCTGGAATGGATCCACTCCTTCCTCTCCGGGAGGATGCAGATGGTCAGACTCCCGTCCTACACTTCCAGACCCACAGGAGCCAACTGTAGAGTCCCCCAAGGATCCTCAATGAGTTCCACACTGTTCAACATATACATGGCCCCTCTCGCTGCCATCGTCAGAAGCTATAGTATGAACATTGTGTCATATGCCGATGACACAGAACTGATTATTGGCCTCACAGAAGACCCGGACACGGCCAAAAGGAACTTCCCCTCAGGAATGGAGGCCGTCAGCACCTGGATGAGAGAAAGCTGTCTCAAGCTCAACTCCGACAAGACTGAGCTCATCATCTTCGGAAAGCCACCTCAGCTTGCGATGACTCCTGGTAGCCCACATCCCTCAGCACACCCCCTGCACCGATTGAGCATGCCCGCAACTTAGGAATTACCCTCGACTCCTCCATATCCATGACCCACCAGGTAAACTCTGTCACCTCCTCCTGCTGGCACACACTCCTCAAACTTCAGAAGATCTTCAGATGGATCCCAGCAGACTGTCACAGGACAGTCACCCACGCCTGAGTCACTAGCAAGCTTGACTACGGCAATGCCCTCTATGCCGGCACCTCAACCAGGAACATCAAAAAACTGCAACTCAACCAGAACACCGCCGCCATACTCATTCTGGGCCTCCCTCGCCGAGAACACATCTCCCAACACCTGAGGACCCTCCACTGGCTACCGGTCGAGATGCGAATCACCTTCAAGCTTCTCACCCACACGTACAAGGCCATACACAACGCAGGACCAGCATACCTGAACCACTGCCTCTCCTTGCACACCCATGCCAGATCCCTCCTTTACGCCCAGATGGCCACCATCCTTCGCATCCGCAACACCACCGCCGGAGGACAATCCTTCACCTACACTGCAGTGGAGAGCTGGAACAACCTCCCCCTGAACCTCAGACAAAGCCCGTCGCTCACCATCTTCAGGAAGAACCTCAAGACGTGGCTCTTCAGATGAGGCCCTTCTCCAACCTGCCTTGAGGCCATCACGGGTGAGTAGCTGCACTTTACAAATACTGATTGATTGAGTCTTGTGACAGTTTGAGCCCCCTTTTACTGCTGGTTTCACTTTATTAGGAGTCCAGGTGACGGATGAGTGCTCAGAGTGTCCTGTGCTGCTCCAGTCTTAGCAATGTAACCTCTGTAAATGTTTTTAATGATTTTTACACCAAATAATTATTTTTCAATATGGATTTAGGGTTTCATGGCTAGTTATGTTTTTTAATCGTATATGTGTTACTATGGCATCTGTAGGTTGTGTTTGTGAATTGTATGCCTACTGCAAAAGTATTGAGATACTACTAATGTACTTTTATTTTTGTTAAACAGCATTCCATTGTTTTACATCTCTGTCTATTGTAGGAAACAGAGAAGGGTATATCCCTGCTCTCCATTCCAATTTACATCTTCAAAGGTGAAGGTTGTACCCTTTGCAAGAAGGAAAATATTCTGTTCAGAAGCCACATTGAAGGTTTTGAAGAAGTGCAATGGCTCAAGAAGAAGATCCTGTCCTGCTGGAAGAGGAGGAACAAGAGGTGGAGCGGAGGCTGCAAGAGGAGGAACAGCCAAACATACATGCGCAGTAGGCTCTCTCCATCCCGGCAACACAGTTGCCAGGCTGGAGAGAGCCTGCACAGGCTCCCAGTCTGCCTGAGAGCGCCCTAGCTGGGCACTCCCAGCCAATCGTGATGATGCTCTGAGCAGCGTCAAGATTGCCTGCAGGGCAGGCTGGGAGCCTGTGCCTGCACTGCAGGATGGAAAAGAGGAGCGGTGCGGCGAGAATTGGCGAGGAGGTACGTTTTTTAAAATTTTTATTAATTACAATTCCGTTACCCCTCTCTACCCCCCCACGCACCACCCCGCCCCCTGTATCCCTGGCAAGCCACGACTGTTATAAGTAAATAGCCTAAGTGGCTAAGAACAACCAGGTACTTTAGTCATGCAACGGGAGTTGGAAAACTCTCACATGGTATAAGAAGCTGTTTACCCGCTGTTCCAGTTGGCAACATACAATGAGTCTTATTTGCTGTCAGACCACCACAAGAAGACCAATGTCTTCCCTTGACTTTCAATTGACTGTTGTTGAAAGTCTTACTGCTCAAGAAGCAGTAGCCTCCATTTCACAGACGGATATGGCAAAACTGCAGGATCAGCCCTTTGCTGACTGCATTACTGCAACAGCTAAAAAGATTCAACCATGTCGTCATTACAGAGCCTGTTCTAAGCAAAGAAAGAGGAAAAAGACTTGCTGTTACAGTCCCCAGAGCCCATCTCTGCCAGGCTAAAATTTTCCAACTTGCTTTAGGTTGTACCATACAAAAGAGAAATATTAGGTAATTGACTGAGGTGGAATAGTCTTAGTACATACCTATTAATGGCTGTGCACGGATCCATGACTTAAATGGGCCACTACTTCACCAGGCAAGTAGCTTTTCAGATTGTTTCCTCTAGTTGAGAAACAGGTAGGAGAAGCTTAGACTAAGGGCTTCATTACATCCTCGGCTGTCTTTTCTAATGACCGCCGAGGCTGCGGGCACCAGAATACCGCCAGTGCTGGTGGTATCACTGGCTCCCTATTTTGACTTTCCCGCCGGGCCAGCGGACAGTAACAGTGTTACCGTCCACTGGCCCAGCGGAAAAGTCACATCAACATTGCAGCCAGCTCATAATAGAGCCGGCGGCAATGTTGATGTGCAGCGGGTGCAGTGGCACCTGTCGTGCATTTCACTGCCTGAAATTCGGGCAGTGAAATGCGTGATGGGGCTGTGCCTGGGGGCCCCTGCACTGCCCATGCAAAGTGCATGGGCAGTGCAGGGGCCCCCAGGGGCACCCCGAGTCCTCTTACCGCCAGCCTTTCCATGGTGGTGTTTACCGCCATGGACAGACTGGCGGTGAGGGGAGTCGAAATCCCCAGCAGCGCTGCCCTGGCTGATTATGACAGCTGGGATCGCCATGGCGATCCACTGCTGGCGCTGGTGGTGTTACCACGGCAGAACCTCTGCAGTCAAATAAGGTGACGAGTACCGTCAGCTTGTTGGCGGTACTATCGCCACTAATGCCCTGGCAGTCACTGACCGCCAGGGTTGAAATGAGGGCCTAAGTGTGCTTTCATAGGTATATCGCATGGGTAGAAGGCAGATACTCAAGGTAGTAGAGATATACATGTCGTCATTTCATCTTTGCCAAAGGACTCAACCCCTTCAGCACAGAGCTGATACTCAATTACTCCCTCTCTCAACTAAACAGATGTCTCTCTAAACCATGGAAAACTTAGCAGTTAGGCTAACCCTCAACGCCACCATGCACACACCCTGCACCTCAAAGAGCTTCACTGGCCTCCCAGCAAGCTCTCCCAAACTCCCGACACACACATTCAAAGTCTTACAGAACATTAACCCAGCATATCTCAAAAGCCACCTGAGATTTCAGAACCCTTCCAGACATCTCTGCTCAGCCAGACTACTACTAGCACATATCCCATGCAAAAGCAGCACCAGAAAAGGCAGTAGTGCCTTCTCCTACCTTGCTCTGAAAAAATAAAATGACCTTCCCCTACAAATCTTCTCTGCCTCTAAAATTTTTGAATTCCATAAGAAGCTGAAGACTTGGCTCTTCAGCTAGGTGAGTCCGTGGATCCCTGCATCAGCAGCAGGATAACCTCCTAGGTGATAGCACGCTTTCCAAATACAGGTAACATTACACAGAATTCTGCACCCAACAATACACGCATGGGTCATATTTGTGGCCTACTTGCCTTGTTCATCCTCCATCAGAACGTGGCAGTTGTTCAGTTCACCGTATGACAAATTCATTACAGTCACAGATGGGACATATGTCCCGTTGTCACTAATTGCCCAGTATGCAACTAACATCCTAAGTAGTTTTGGAGGTGCTCTTTAGGAACTTAAAACGGTTTTCCCTAGCTTGTTTACCTTAGTTTCAAGGTTAGATATGCTCACTCAGTTCAAGGAGTCTAGGCCTTCAGGCATCCTCCGACACCCCAGTTCACATCCACAAATTTGAATGATTTGGATTTAGCACAGAGAGTGCACTAACAGCACATAAAAGGCACATCTTCCTAAGCATTGTGTGGCTCTCATGGGTGCCGTTAGTAAAGGTTCACTACGCATGCATTTGGCAATGCTGAGAATGTCGACAGAGGCAGCTAGTTGACATGTAACAGGTAGTAAAAAGTTAGGGGTTTGTTATGCCACCACAGACCGCCAAACTGTCGGAGAGGACACCACCACCATGGCGGTGATGTCCCACCTGAGCATACTACAATGTTCCTGCAGAGCTGAACGAGGATACAGTGCTAGGATATTGGCCTCAGCTCCTTCTCCAGGTGTTATGCTATTAGTTGTGTTTTTTAATTGTGTTTGACCAATGACTTTGGGGGTGATTCCAAGCGGGAACTGCCAGAAGACCGTACCGCGGTCAAAAGACCGCAGCGGTCATTCTGGGTTTCCCACTGGGCTGGCGGGTGACCGCCAAAAGGCCGCCCGCCAGCCCAGCGGGAAACACCCTTCCACGAGGAAGCCGGCTCTGAATGGAGCCGGCGGAGTGGAAGGGGTGCGACGGGTGCAGTAGCACCCGTCGCGAATTTCAGTGTCTGCTAAGCAGACACTGAAATTCTAAGTGGGGCCCTCTTACGGGGGCCCCTGCAGTGCCCATGCCATTGGCATGGGCACTGCAGGGGCCCCCAGGGGCCCCACGACACCCCATACCGCCATCCTGTTCCTGGCGGCCGAAACCGCCAGGAACAGGATGGCGGTATGGGGGTCGGAATCCCCATGGCGGCGCAGCAAGCTGCGCCGCCATGGAGGATTCCCCTGGGCAGCGGAAAGCCGGCGGAAGACCGCCGACTTTCCGTTTCTGGCCGCGGCTGTACCGCCGCGGTCAAAATGCCCAAAGGAGCACCGCCAGCCTGTTGGCGGTGCTCTCGCGGACCACGGCCCTGGCGGTTTTTACCGCCAGGGTCAGAATGACCGCCTTTGTGTTTCACCACTGCGCATATTTGTTGCTCAATGTTCACCAGTAGCACATTACATGTTGTATTCAGTTTAGCTGCCTATTGGCTTTAACGTGGCATTAGACATTACATTTGGTATTTAGATTAGCTGCTCATTGGCTTTAACATGGCATTAGACATTACATTTGGTATTTAGGTTAGCTGCCTATTGGCTTTAACGTGGAGTTAGACATTGCAGTTCAGACATTGCAGATGAGCTGTGTTTTTCCAAGCTGTGTTTTTCCACATGATAGACCAAGCTGTGTTTTTCAAATTGAATTCACACCAAACCCTAGCTGATAAGAGAGCGTACATTTTGTGTTTACCTCTCAATCCAGTCTGGGAACGAGTGAAGTTTGGAGACTTGGCCACTCTCCAGGTATATTCGGTTCCCACACTGAGCCACCATTTTTGGTTTTAACGGTGGCCCTGGGCAGCAGGGTGAAAGATCTTGACTTCAGGCAGGAGCGGACGTCAGCTGCCTGTCTCCCGTTTGGGTGGAAAATCTCTTTCTCGCAGTTGAACCAGAGTCATCAACTTGCAGGCATTAGAAAGATGAAGCGGAGTGATAGGCCCTACGGTGATGCAATTTTGACTTTTATGCTTTGCTTTGAAGTTATGCTATAATATAATCACATGTATTTGCTGTGTACATTGCAACTGAGAAGTACTTTGATATATTTTGCTTTCATTGTTGCGACTCTTTTAAACGTGTGCTTCCAACCTACTAATCTCGTCTTTCAGGAACCTCGTGGTGAAGTAATAATAACAATAAGGGGGTCATTTTGACCCTGGCGGTACGAGACCGCCAGGGCTAAAATGACGGAAGCACCGCCAACAGGCTGGCGGTGCTTCCTGGGGTATTACAACCGCCGGCTGGCGGTATTCTGCCACATTTGCCCCGGTGGTGATAATCTGCCTGGGCAACGCTGCTAGCAGCGCTGCCCAGGGGATTACGAGCCCCCCTACCGCCAGCCTTTTCATGGCGATTTGAACTGCCAGGAAAAGGCTGGCGGTATGGGGAGTTGTGGGGCCCCTGAGGGCCCCTGCACTGGCATGGGCAGTGCAGGGGCCCCCTGACAGGGCCCCATGCGGCTTTTCACTGTCTGCTCTGCAGACAGTGAAAAGCGTGACGGGTGCAACTGCACCCGTCGCACGGCCGCAACACCGCCGGCTCCATTTGGAGCCGGCACCTATGTTGCAGCCGAGATCCCCGCTGGGCCGGCGGGTGGAAACCAGGTTTCCGCCCACCGGCCCAGCAGGGATCTCCTAATGACCGCGGCGGGGGTGCAGCCGCATTGGTCATAATGAGGGCCAAAATGTCTTCTTTAAATTAAGAAGTTTTGTAAGCTCGGTCATAAGATAAGAGAAGGAAAGCAAAACACCAGGCCAATATCCTAGCACCCTCAGAATGCGCACTGTCTGCAAAGCAAAGCGGTGATGGGCATGGGGGCCCCTGGTCATAGGCAGTGCAGGGGCTCCCCTGGGGCACCCGGCAATGGCTTTCAGCCAGCCTTTTCATGGCGGGGTCCCCACCATGAAAAGGCTGGCAGAAAATGGGGTTGTTATCAGCCAGGGTTGTGTAATTTGCATTGATCCCACTCACTCTGCCACAATGTCCCATAAGCTTGAAATTTTGCACAAATTGCTAAGATCACTCGTTACTTCACATTTTGTGATGGATATTTCTGAAATCTGTTGCAATCCTCAAACTGCTAACCACCCAGCATTCCCACATCTCCACAAAAATATGTGACAAGAAAGGGTACAATATAGAACACACACACATCACATTGTTCCACTGTTTTGTCAATGTTGGTAGCTGTAGATTTTGAGTCTTATCCGTTCTGCCACCCAGGGAACACCCCACCAAACACGCACATTTCTGAAAACTAGACAACCAGGGGAGTCCAGGGTGGTGGGATTTGTGTGGATCTCACAAGTTTTTTGCCCAGAAGCCCTTACAAACCCCAAAACTTTGGCTAAAAACACACATTTTCCTCACATTTCTGTGCGAAGGAAGTTCCAAAATCTGCAGGGATCCACAAATTTCCATAACATTGGGACCCTTCTCTGAAGTGGACCTCTTCTCACTGCCAGATGTGGAGGGTTGCCTTGGACAGAGAGTTGAGGCCAGGCTGTTGCTGTCCCCCTCATCCTCTTACTCAATGACTTCCCTGCCATCTTCCTCATCCCCACTGTCAGAGGTTATCACACTTTCCAGTAGTGCCTGGGCTCTTCTACTGTCTTCCCAAGCCCTGAAGGCCCGCTCCAGGTCCTGCTTCTTGGCAGAGATACCTAGGCTGATTTTCTATCCTTGCACAGCACCCTAAGTTCATTGATCCTCAGTGTAGACAAGGTGGCCCAAGTCAATTTACCTGTTCTCAAAACGTTTTGTTACTTCACAAACATTTACTAAACTTTTCCAAACTCTTGAAACCTTTTGCAAAAGTTGTTAAAACTCCAGGAAAATGGTGCTTTGGAAAATCATAACATGCAGATCTTTAAAACTCTTTCTTAGGTGTTGACTTAGCAGATTTGTCTGTGGTTACAAACTGATTAATTGTCTGACACAGCCAAACACAAGATCTGGATCCCCCGCTAGGCACCAATGTAAGAAAAGTGTTGTATTATATGGTGTGGTTGTGCGGCCTCACTGTGTAATACATTCACAATATTGACTTGGGTCCAGTCAGGCTTGTTTGTCAAACCTTAGTTCAACTAGGGGAAACTGTGGCTTTGAGCAGTAAGACCGAAACAAATAAAGTAGTGTAAAGCATTTAGAAGTACCAAAACAATTAAAAAAGAAAGTCATGCAACACTAAAGAAATCAGACACCAATTTCTAAAAAAGAGATCTTATTTTTATTCATTTTTAGAATTCCTACACTTCTGATAACAATGGTACCCCATGTGTGACACAATAGTCCTTAAAACGGTCAGCGGTAAGGTTAGCTGCAGTATGTGGGGCTGTGATTGGTTAGCATTCATGAACATCTACCAACAACAGACATTTCTGGAAACTTTACACCCAGAGGAATCCAAGGTGGTGGGCCTTGCATGGATCCCACAAAGCTTTTTTGGTCAACATTCACTGAAAACCTCAATCTTTGCCTAAAATCAAGCACTTTCCTTACATTTCTGTGATGGAAACTATCAGAATCACCAGGAATCCACAAAATTCTGACTAACCAGCTTTACTACACTTGTCCCGATAACAACGTTGCTCTACGTGTGTGTGGCTGGACCTAGTGCCTGTGATGAGAACAGATCAAACCAAGGTCAATTTGAGTCCCATGGACAATTTGAGGATCCCTGCAGACTCCAGAATTTGTGTGTGTTTTTAGCCAATGTTTGAGGTTTGCAAGAGCATCTAAATAAGACAACCTAGTCAGATCCACACAATTCACACCACCCTGGAAACCGGGTTTCTGTTTTTCAGAAATGTACAGGTTGGTAGGTATCCTTAGATGCCAGCTGAGTTAGTACTCAAAATCCACTGCTAACCAAACTGCTAAAAAAGGACTGGATTTTAGTTAAAAAAGTTTATGTGTCCATGTTGCATTTCGGGCGATTTCCACTAGCGTGGGCTGGCTCACAGACACAAGTAAGGTACAATTTTTATCAGGAAACTTTAGGAAAATGTAGGTGTTTGGAAATTTGTGACTTCCCACAGTTTGAGAACTTTCAATCACATAAATGTAAGAAAATGTGTGTTTTAGCCAAAGGCTGAGGTTTGCATGGGCTTTTGGGTAAAGTAACCAACTGGAAGCCACACAAGTCACACCATCCTGGACTCTCCTATGTGTCTAGTTTTCAGAAATGTGGGGGAGGCCTGGCTTGGCGTTCGCCAAGATGGCTGCATAGTAAGAGAGCTCCGGTGAGCTCAAGTTGATAGCTCCACCATCCAATTAAGAATCTTGCCGCATCTAAATGTAGGAATGCCCCAGATAGACCTGATAGCTGTGACTGGGGGTGAGTGTTTGCATTGTCAGCACTCCATCCATCATCCCTTTGTGTTGCTAAAGTTGCCCCAAGTGGGAAGGGTATGCCCAGACGTGGGTCCCTTGCTCACTGTGCCACTGGAATCAAGCTAGCCTGGCTGAAGAAGGGTGATACCCTGAAACTGGTCCCAGGGTGCTTGTTTCCGGTCCAGGGAGGACCTGGCCTGGCAGTTCCGGCTGGACTGTTCCCATGAGGAACAGGGTCAAGACTGATTTGCATATGGCTGGGTCCAAACTGGGGTGGCATGGTGAGCAAAAGAACGATGGATTAAACCCAGATCTGTGACTGGGAGTGAGTGAGTGCATTGTCAGCACTCCGTCCATCATCCTTTTGTGTTGCTAAAGTTGCCCCAAGTGGGAAGGGTATGCCCAGACGTGGGTCCCTTGCTCACTGTGCCACTGGAATCAAGCTAGCCTGGCTGAAGAAGGGTGATACCCTGAAACCGGTCCCAGGATGCTTGTTTCCGGTCCAGGGAGGACCTGGCCTGGCAGTTCGGGCTGGACTGTTCCCATGAGGAACAGGGTCAAGACTGATTTGCATATGGCTGGGTCCAAACTGGGGTGGTATAGTGAGCAAAAGAACAATGGATTAAACCCAGATCTGTGACTGGGGTGAGTGTTTGCATTGTCAGCACTCCGTCCATCATCCTTTTGTGTTGCTAAAGTTGCCCCAAGTGGGAAGGGTATGCCCAGACGTGGGTCCCTTGCTCACTGTGCCACTGGAATCAAGCTAGCCTGGATGAAGAAGGGTGATACCTTGAAACCGGTCCCAGGATGCTTGTTTCCGGTCCAGGGAGGACCTGGCCTGGCAGTTCGGAAAGAACGATGGATTAAACCCAGATCTGTGACTGGGGGTGAGTGTTTGCATTGTCAGCACTCCGTCCATCATCCTTTTGTGTTACTAGACCTGATAGCTGGCTGAGCTCAGAGATTTCTGTGCTATGATGCGAGCGGCTGCCCCAGGACTGCGGAGGTGACTATGGGAGGCCAAGGTAGCAGATGCCGAAAGGGCGGAGTGTTTGTGACCGTGTAGGGCCTCGTTGGCCCCCACGTGAAACCAAACTGACTTGGACACTGATGCTTCGGAACCCCCTGGTTTGGACTCTGGCCCCCGAGTGAACCGGCTGCTTAGGACATCGTGAGTCGTGGACGCCGCAAGGATCGGTGACGGTCGCAAGGCCTACTCATCCGAGACACAGGGGACTCGCCTTTGAGTACCTGAAGATGCGCAGGCCGGAGAGAGATGAGCGTGCGGTCCCTAAAGGTGGGAGTGGTTGAGTCTTGCCCCAGGAACTGAAGGAGACTTACAGATTCCTGGGGGCTACATCCAAGAACCTTGTGAGGCAGATTAGCAATAAAGGTTCTGCAGCGGTGAGCAGCCTGAGGCATTGCGTCTTCCCATTCGATAGTGCAATAGTGTTGCTTGCCCCCCCCTTCCTGTGATTACATGATTGCCTCCTGTGGTGCCTGCTACATCGGCAGGGGGGCAACTCTGGAAAGGATTGTTTATGCTCCCGTGACATCCCACTTGGGAACAGAGATGTCTGGGGTGGACTGTTGCCCATCAGAGCCCTCATTGGGAGCTACCAAGGTGGAGATTCAGGACCTAAAGATCTCCCTGAAGCCCAAACTTGATGCAGTAACTGTCAATGTCAAACTGCTACGAGCTGACCTCCAAAGGATTACGAGCTGACCTCCAAAAGATGTCAGAGAAAGTCATGTCAGCTGAGTCACACATCAAACTGCTGCAATCCACATTCAAGAAGTTGGAAGAACAGGTCTAGTGCCTAACACAACAATACTTGCCCATGGCCACAAGACTGGAGGACCAAGAGAGTAGGGCCCGGAGGAACAATTTCAGAGTGGTCGGGGTCCCTGAAGGGACAGAGGGACCCAGTGTGGATCTCTTCCTAGAAAACCTGTTTGTTAACACCCTCTTCCCCAAGCGCCTGTCGGGGTGTTTCTCCATATAGCGGTCGCACAGGGCACCTGTACCGCCGCTATACTCGGTGGCCCCACAGTGGACAATCATAACAAAGGTGTTCAACTATCAAGAACCTGATGGATGGTGATATCACATATAAAAACGCCAAAATCCGATTCTTCCTGGATTTCATACTTCAGGTGCAGCGGCAATGCTGCAGCTTCGACAAGGTCAAGAAGATGCTGAGCTCCAATGAACTGAGGTACATGATGCTCTTCCCGGCCCGCCTGCGGGTGCTGGCAGAGGGTAATTCCTGGTACTTCAATACGCCTACGGAGGCATGGCGCATCCCCGGGAAACAGTCATTCAGTGCACAAAAAAAAGGGCTGCACCACAGACCAACAAAAGAGCACATCAGCAGAACAACCTCCAATAGTGGCAACAGAACTTGAATCAACCGAGAACTGACTTTTGTTCCCAACATGGGTGCCGGATGTGACCCTTGGCCACCTCGACCAAGGGGTCATGGGGTGAGACAGAGCCGGGGCATGCCGGACCGTCGACCTGACAGTGCTTCAGCACTACCAGTTACATGCCGACTCGGGGTAAACAAATGTACAACACAAAGTGCAGATATTGGGAGGGCAATGTGAACTGACAGTTGGCTAGGAAATGTAATATGCAACTTAGATGTACGACATCCTATAAACACGAAGGGGTGTTGAGTAATTTGGACTGCAATTAAACTCATTTTGGCAAAGCCGGCCAACCCTTAGCTGGCTGAATGCTTCTGCTGAGACAACAGGCACTCTGCAAATTGAGGGGTGGGTTATCTCACACCTTCTATGCAGGGTAGCAGTGTGGAGGGGTGGTTAGCGGGGAATTTCAGTTTGAAGCTGTTCAAAAGATTATCAAAGGTTTAATGTGTGCATGCTTAGTGATATTTGGACTTCACTCTCAGAGAAGCACCTGCTATGGGCAGGGATTGGAATTAATGAGTCTCATGCACACGGGATGGAAAGCCACAGTTGCACCATCTGCAATAGGATGCTCCGTCACAACTCTGAGGTGAAGGTCAAGACATAGAATGTCAATGGCCTTGGTAATAAAATAAAACACACTATAGTCTTACAGTATATCCACAGACATTGACCAGATTTTGTCCTACTACAGGAAACCATCTGAAGGGCAACAGGTACACAGCGCTGGACCAAATGGGATACACCCTCTTAGCTCATTCGAGCTATACAAAAGCCTCCAGGGATGGAGGAATCTTAGTTAAGTCATCTGTCCCCTACACACCAGGTACTACATGGACAGACCCGTTGGGTAGATTTGTGGCCTAGACAGGTACCTGGGAGGGTCGCACAATCAACCTGTGTTCCCTATACATGCCCTCCAGGTGCTTGGTGATGTATTACTCACATTCCCTAAGGGAACATTGATACTAGGAGGGGATAGGAATGTCACAATAGACCCCAAAAGAGACAGACTATCCGGTGCCCTGGTGGGGATGGATGTGGGACCACTCACAACATTTGTAAAGGCAATGGGATTTGTAGACTTGTGGTATGAACATAATCCGACAGGCAAGCAATACACTTACTTATTGACTGCACATAACAGTTACTCCCGCTTGGACTACATATTCACTCAGTACACACAGGTGGGGCAGTTCTATGGGGCCACGCACCTGGCATGGGGTATATCTGACCACTCCCCTGTGGAGGTGGCGCTCACTGGCCCTGGCGGGGAGCAGACACTACCTCTCAGAATAAACCCCTAGTGCTTTAAAGATAGATCCTTAAATGACAAGATGTAGGAACAGATGACTCAGTATTTCCGGGAAAATGAGGGAACAGTAGACTCAGATTGCACACTATGGGAAGCCTTTAAGGTGGTTTTGCAAGATCAGGCACAGCCTTGATCAGCTGTAATAAAAAAGAGTGAATACTTCAATGCGAAGAGTTAGAAAAAGAAATAGCCACTTTGGAAGCAGAAACACTGCAGGGGGGACGGCCGAGCTTGGACCAGAGTCATAAGCACCAGCTGCGACATCAGGAGCTCAGAGAATTAGTGGAAAACAAGGCCAGGTCATATGCACTGGCAGTGCAACACTGCCTCTATGACATCAGCGATAAGGCTAACAAGTTTGTAGCCTGGCTTGAAAGAAGTGACAGGATGAGGAAGGGGTAGTGTACACTACGGGGGAAGCCATAGCAGAAACCTTTGCCAAATATTATGAACAGCTATACGTGTTCCCGACGGCTCACACAGATGAGGACTGTGAGATCTACTGAGGGATAGCTCCCTTCAGGTTCTCTCTCGGGGCAATAGGGAGGATCTGGAACAAGACTTGACTGAAGAGGACGTGGGGACTGCTATCAGGGAACTTCAGTCCGGAAAGGCAACCAAGCCTATCGAGCTGTACAAATGCTTGGTAAAAGAGGCAGCAAAGCACATGCTAAACATGTTCCGTGGCGCCAGAAAGGAGAGGATGCTCCCTCTGGACCAGAGAATATCCACTATTGTGGTGGTTCCCAAAAAGGATAAGAAGCCAAAGGTTTGTAGTTCTTATCGGCCCATATTCCTCTTCAACGTGGAGGCCAAGGTATTGGCGAAAGTCTTGGCCAACAGATTGAAAAAAGTAATTACAACCCTGATCCACCTGGACCAATCTGAATTTATGCCCCACAGGGGTACATGACTTAATCTGAGAAGGGTATATGGGGTCATGTACATGACCGGGGCATCCAGGCACGGGGATACAATCCTGATGTCATTGGACGCACGGATGGCCTGTGACAGTATTGAATGGTCATACCTATTTGCAGCTTTTGCCAGATTGGGATTTGGCCCCACTTTTTGTAACTGGATTAAACTGCTTTACTGGGCCCCTTTGGCGAGTGTGCGCTCTCTCGCCCCATCACCCTCCATAAGGGGACACGACAGTGATGTCCCCTTTCCCCAGTGCTTTTCACCCTGGCTTTAGAACCCTTGGCTGCCTGGATACGCCACGACCCTCTCGTGAGGGGGATCGTAGGAGGGGGTGGATGGGAGGAACATATCTCCCTCTACCCAGACGATGTCCTACTATATGCCACCAGACCTCGAATCACGGTGGATAGGTTGCTTCATATCTTCCAGAACTTTGGAACCTATTCGGGATATGAAATAAATTGGGACAAGTCCCTCACCTTCCCCCTTATGGTGAGAACCCCTGCACTATTCAATATTTATGCATACATATAACATGCAGCGTGGATGGATTTAATGAGAAAAATCTGCTCCCCCCTGGTTTGGGTGCCTTCGTAGGGACATGGCACACTGCCGGGGACTCCCCTTCTCACTGATGGGGTGTGCAGTTCTCTTCAAGATGCTGGCTCACCCGTGTTTGCTCTACATTCTACAGAACACTCCCTACCGGGTGACAACCAAGCTGTTTAGGAAATTTAACAGTGAGCTGCATAGCCTCTTGTGTGTTGGGGGTAGTTCACATTATCTCCATATCCAAGCTCCAATGCGGTGTATTTGAAGGTGGGCTGGCAGTTCCCGACATACAGATTTATTACTGGGCGGCACAATTATGCACGATAAATGACTGGGTATTTTGTGTACAGAGATGACACAGCATACCGAGTAGAGAGGGAGGCAATGGGTGTGTAAGGTTACCCATCAATCCTATATGGGGAGAGGTGAGAAAACCAGCTGTCACCACACACTCATTCAGTAGTGCGGGCATGGAGGGAGGCAAACAAATTCATGGGTTAGGAGGACAGACTTACACACAGGACTCCTATATGGTGCAGTAAACTTATGAGCGAGGTTGGAAAATTACAAGGCTTTCGAAAATGGGGACTGGTCAGCATTGACCATTTGGGGGACATCTGGAGGGAGGGGTCAATAATGCTGTTTGCAGACTTGGAAAAGGAATATGCAATGGGCGAGTCTGAGCACCATAAGAATCCGCAACTGGGGCATGCGTTGTGATGCCATATACCAAAGGGGGAACAACTTCCAGAATCATCTCCGTTAGAAGACAGGCTACTATCAGATCCCATGACAAATAAAGCCATCTCCCTGACATACAAGAAAATAATCAACAACTCCCCTGATCCACTGCAGTCACTGCGAGTGGCCTGGGAGGATGATATAGGGCTAATTGTCGATGATGACTGTATGGAGGTGATTCAGAGCCCAGGGGAGATTGCAATAAGGGCCCGCTTCAGATTAATACATCTCAGAATCCTACACAGAGCATATTACTCTAGGTCACTGCTACACAGCTTGTGATGTTGTGACTCAGCCCTATATGCTAGAGGATGCAGCATGGTGGGGTCCTTTTTTCATATCCTATGGGAATGCTCTGCAATTCAGCAATACTGACGGAAGCTACAGCTAAATTATTTCCAAGGTCACAGTTGTCCATATACCGCTGGAGCCCAGGTGGCTGCTTTTACACATTGCAGGAGAGGATATATGGCCCAAACACATGAAGACTGTGAGTAGCGGTGGGGGTAGCTAGTCAGAATATTGTAAGAACATTGGGAGTGAGCAAGACTCCAGGGATCTCAGATTGGGAACGGGATCTGGACTGGTGCAAGCTGGCAGAGCAAGTGGTTTATCAGAGTCAGGGCTGCCCAAAGAAATATGAGAGAATATGGACACAATGGACAACATACAGAAACTCGAAGTGATAACCGGGGTCAAACGGGTGGGTTCTAGCTGGGGGGAGATAGGTCAGTAGTAGGCTAGTGTGCTGATTAAAACAAAATACTGTGTTCTCCTTGTAACATTGTACTTCTGTATTGTCTATGTCAATGAGGTTGTCATGTAAATTAACAGTGAAAGTTCATACTCTGTAATCTCCGAGTTACGTACTACATGCTGAGCAACTGTTGAAATAAAAAGATTTTTTTAACAATTGCAAAAAACACATTAGTTTTGAGTGGAAAAAAGTAGTTATGTCCATGTTGCATTTTTGGGCCTTTTCCTGTCACAGGAGCTGAGCACCCAAGCAAGTGAGGAACTATTTTTATCTGGAGGGGTGGGACTTGGGGGGGAAAGCTGGGTGGTAGGAAATCTGTCTCCCTGCAGATTCCAGAACTTTCCATCACAGAAGCATGAGGACAATGTGTGTGTTTTAGCCAAACTTTGAGGTTTGCAAGGGATTTTTTTAAATAACCTTAAATAACCTGGTGAGAGCCACGAAAGTCATGCATCCTGAACTCTCCCAGGTGTTTAGTTTTCATAAATGTGCAGGTTTGAATGGCTTCCCTTGGTGCTGGCTGAGCTAGGGCCCAAAATCCAAAGCTAACTAAATTGCAAAAAATGGGTTGGATTTCAATGGAAAAAGTTGATGTTTCCATATTGGGTTTCAGGCTTTTTCCTGGCGAAGGGGCTAGGGCCACCCACACAAATGAGGCACTGTTTTTCGGAGACTTGTGAGAACATTGGATGGTAGGATATTTGCGGCTCTCCACAGATTCCAGAATTTTCAATCACAGAAATGTGAAGAAAATGTGTTTGTAGCCAAAGTTTGAGGATTGAAAAGGCTTCATGTAACAAATCCTTATTAGAACCATAGAAGTCACACCAGCCTGGACACCCCTGGGTGTTTCGCTTTCAATAGTGTCTGGGTGTGTTTTTCTCAGCTGCAACACAGCCAGGGCCCACAATCTGCAGCTACTGTTGTTAAAGAAAAAAGCATGGATTCTGCTGGGTAAATGATGAGGCCTCCAGGTCCTATTTTAAGGTGTATTGTGTCGCAGATGCTAGACCCAACCACACAAGTGGGTCATCATTTTTATCAAGAGATGTCTGAGAGCACATTTGTTATTATCAATTGGATTGCTTTGCATTCATGCCCTACATATGTAAGCCAGTGCATAAGAAAGACGTTTTTATTTTTAATCACATGTTAATATCGGTACACACAAAACCAGAGATGTACAAATAACCACTACTCTTAAACTCAGTGTCTGGTTACATTTCGGAAATTGATAGGTTTTCTTTATACACATTTTTCACTCTTTATATTTTATAATATGACTTTCTCTATGCTCAGTACACAATGAATAACCATGGTAACTTGCAGCTGCACACAATAAGGCCCTCATTACAACATTGGCGATAAACGGCGCCTACCGCCGTGCTGACGGCCGCCAACATACCGTGACCACGGCAGTATACCGCTACGGGTATTGTGGCCCACACAGAGAAATCCGCCACTATACAGACACCCACACAAGTCCACCAGACTAAAGGTCAGTGATAAACTGGTGGTACCAAAACCCACAACGTTACGCCAACAGAATTACGCCCATAGTATCAGGACCCACGAATCACCACAGCGGTCTTTCAACCGCGGTAACCCATTGGCGGTACAGACCACCGCGCTCAAAATACACACACACTAACAAAACTACGCCACATTGGACAATTCAAAATACACACACCTGACACACATACACACACCACACCCACACACCCAATCCAATATAAAACACACACCCACATTACCCACAACCCTTTCAACGAAAAAAAAGATTGCCAACTGAGAGAGAGACATGCCAGGAGCACCCACTCAATCTGAATCACAGAACTCCATCACCCATTCACCATCCACGCACCTCACAGCACACACCCCAACACATAACCCCACACACCCTCACACATACCACTCACATCCATGGCACCACAAAGACACCCCAGGTTTTCACAGGAGGAGCTAAGGGTCATGGTGGAGGAAATCATCTGTGTAGAGCCACAGCTATTCGGATCACAGGAGCAGCAGACGTCCATTGCAAGGAAGATGGAGCTATGGCGGAGAGTAGTGGACAGGGTCAATGCCGTGGGACAGCACCCCAGAACAAGGGATGACATCAGGAAGAGGTGGAACGACCTATGGGGAAGATGTATTCCGGGTTTGCAAGACACCAGGTAGCCGTACAGAGGACTGGCAGTGGACCCCCAACTCCTCCCCCACAACTAACAACATGGGAGGAGCAAGTCTTGGCAATAATGCATCCTGAGGGCCTCACAGGAGTAGCAGGAGAACTAGACTCTGGTACGTCAAATCTTTACTATTATATCCCCCACCTTACCTGCATGCCATCACAAACTCCTACCCTGAGCCTCACCCCCATCACTCCACCACCTCACATATACCCCGCTATCACAACCCACCCATCCCAAAACCAAGCCCTGCATGCCACACCAATGCATGGACACCCATCACAGACCTGCATGGACACCCATCACTAAAGCATGTACATTAGAGAGAATCATCTAGCCCACAAAATCACCACTCACACAAGGCAAAGCTGACAGGGCAATCACAACCATACAGAGAAACACACCCATGCACAAGATGGCACACGCAGATACAATAACACTGCATTTACATCCCCACAGGACACCCACTCAACGTCACCAGAGAGGAGGTGCCAGCCACATCCAGTCCCCCCCTGAAGAGGCCCACAGTGATGACAGAAGCTCTGCACACCTGGATCACGATGACCAACATGGCCCATCAGGGACCTCTGGACAGTCGGTTACCCTGCCACAGTCCCATACCACCACAGAGCCTCCCCCCTCAGGGAACACCAGCACAGCACCCACCCAGCGGGCCCATCCTTCTGTCCCCAGTACATGTCAATCAGTAGTGTGTCCACCACTACAAGGACCCCAGGCAACCCCACAAACACAGGACGATCAGGGACCTGGGGTCAGTGGCAGTGGGCACACGGATCAGGGGACAGAGGCACGGGACAACAGGGACACTGGAAGGACTGCTGTGTGACAGGGGGCGGACAGGAACAGGGAACCCACTCTCCACAAGGCACTTGCAGGGATCCTGGGAGCATACCAACAGTCCCAGGAGACCTTGGGCCAGATACTGTACAAGTTGCAGGAGACCCAGCGGATGCAGGATGACAGTATCTGAGGATCAAGGAGGACCTCAAACACATCCACACCATCCTGGTCACCATTGCAGGGGTGCTGGCTGACATCGCCAACACCATGAGGGAGGCAGTGGCACAGCAACGGGCCCCTGACACTAGCCACACTGATGAACAGCCCTCCACCTCCGCCGGTGCTAGTGGACAGGAGGCCCCGCCACTGGACCAACAGGCCACCAGCACCCCACCCCCTGCAGAAGGAGAACCACCCTGCAAACAGTCCCTGCAATCCAGGCAGAAGCCAGAAAACATTGCCAAGACCCCTGCCAGAAAATAAGACTCTCCTGATTGTCACCCTTCTGTCCCACTCTGTCACCCTGTCCACCTTGAACTAATATTGCTCCCCTTCCTATGCCCCATTGGACAATGCACCTGCAATACCAATAGATTGGACTCTACCCTGGACTTTCCTCCATCATCAACCCAGCCCATTGCAATACCCCCTCCACTTCTTAGCACCTAAATAAACACCCTTTGAACAGATTCAAGTATGGAGTCTGTGGATTATATGACAAATGTATTAGTTTCACAAACTGTAAACATTGCATTTCTAATCAACTGTAATATTAACATAGGTATAGCCTGTAGTGGGCAGCAGTAAATACACCAGGAGCCAGAGTGGGGCACAGAGATCTGAAAATAGAGATGCCAAAGGGTACAGTATGTGGCCATAGAAATAGGGAAATCAGGCTGCCATGTTCAATGTCAAACACAAAACTGCAATGGAAAGTGAAGTTACAGTGTCTTACCTGTGTGTCACTGGAAGTACTGTAGTATGAGTGATCTTCTGTTGTCCACATCTTCTTCCTCTGCCTCCTCTTCCTCACTGTCCGTAGGCTTCACCGCTGCCACAAGACCATCTCCAGGCTCATCTTCCTGCAGAAAAGGCACCTGGCGTCTCAAGGCCAGGTTGTGCAACATGCAACATGCAACATGCAATGATCTGGCACACCTTCTTGGGTGAGTAGTACAGGGATCTACCTGTCAGATGGAGGCACCGAACCTGACCTTCAGGAGGCCAAAGGTTCTTTCAATGATCCTCCTTGTTCGCCCATGTGCCTCATTGTAACATTCCTTTGCCCTTGTCCTGGGATTCCTCTCTGGGGTCAGTAGCCATGAGAGGTTGGGGTAACCAGAGTCACTTGAAAATATTCGAGGGATACCTGTTAGACATACACTCACCCTTAGGGACAACCCCACACCCATATACCTACATCAACTGGGTGGGGACCATGGGCTCACCTATTAGCCACACCCTGTGCAGCTGGAGTTGAGACATCACCTATGGAATGCTGCTATTCCTCAAGATTAAGGCATCATGCACAGAGCCAGGATACTTGGCATTGACATGGAAGATGCACTGGTCTGCCAAACACACCATCTGCACATTCATCGAGTGATAGCTTTTCCTATTCCTGAACACTTGTTCATTCCTCCGGGGGGGGGGGGGACAAATGCTACATGCGTACCATCAGTGGCACCAATTATGTTGGGGGTATGTCCCAGGGCATAGAAAACAGCTTTCACTGTTGCCAAATCCTCCACCTGGGGAAATGCGATGTAGCTGCGCATGTGTATCAGCAGGGCAGACAACACTCTGGTCAACACGTTGGAGAACATAGGCTGTGACATCCCTGATGCCATGGCCACTGTCGCATGGAAGAAAACACTTGCCAGGAAATGGAGCACTGACAGGACCTGCACTAGAGGGGGGATACCTGTGGGGTGGCGGATAGCTGAAATCAGGTCTGACCTGTGAGGTGGGACAGGTGGATATTAGGTAATTCCGCTGGCATTGTGCGCCGTAGCGGTTGGTGGTTGATGACCGCTGCGCAACTTCGCATTTTTTAACATTAGGCCCTCTGGGTTCCAGGAGCCAATGACGATGTACGCAGGCAGTGACGGTACGCACCGCCGCGGACGTGACTGCCATTTTCTATCTATTCACTCACTTGCTACCTGACCTTCAACAGGAGAGGACCTACACTGCAAGTGCTGCTGTGACCTGTGTCAGGAAGCGACAATGGCTCATGTGTCTGGACAAAGGGCCCCTTCCTTCACTTTGGAGGAGTTGGGGAGACTGGTGGATGGGGTCCTACCCCAGTACACTTTACTCTATGGTCCTCCAGACAAACAGGTGAGTACACTGTGAGCATGATGCGTGGGCCATGAATGTATGGAGTTCTTTGTGTGTAAGCCACATGTAGGTGAGGGCTGAAGTGTCCTGGGCAGAGTACTGCATGTATGGTGGTCAATGTATGTGTGTAAGGGGATGGGAGGGATATGTTGGGCGATGAGTATGACAGTCTGGGCGGTATGACTAATCCCTTTTCTGCTGTATTTTTCCTGCAGGTCAGCGCCCACCAGAAAAAGGGTATTTGGTGTGCCATCGCCAAGGAGGTGCAGACCCTGTCGGTCTTTGACAGGCGGAGCACCCTTCCGCAAACAGTGGGAGGACCTGCATCGCTGGGCAAGGAAGACGGCGGAGGCCCAGCTGGGGCTGACCGACCAACAAGGAAGGGGTGCCCATTGTACCCTGACCCCCCTGATGTTCCGCATCCTGGCGGTGGCCTATCCGGATTGGATGGGCACTTGAGGGCATCACAGCAGCCACACACAGATTCTGAATCATGACTTTGCACGCGTTAAGGTTTTACCTGGGTGGGGATGTGAACTGTGGGTGCCCTTAGGCCAGGGCGAACATGGCAGGTTAGGTCCCTTGTTGGGCAGGCTCTGAAGCCCTCCAACCCCAATGGTGTTAGTGGGCATCTACTTCTGGTCAGGGCCCTGTTTGTTTCAGGTGTGCAGCTGATGTGGTAATGCTATGTACACCATGGGCTAGTGACTATCTATGTAACTGGTAGTGCATGGCCTAGTGCAGGGTTCTGCAAAGTCGGGCCTGGAGAGCCGGGTCCATGCCAGATTTTTAGCATATCCACATTTAGAAAAAGATGCTGCAGAAATGTACATTTTTCTAACTGTGAATATGCTAAAAATTTGGCATGGACCCGGCTCTCCAGGACCGACTTTGCAGAACCCTGGTCTAGTGCCATGGCTGATCCCTGTGTGTTGTGTACACCAACGGTAGTGTTGTTGCTGGCATTGACCAAGTGTGTCCTCTGTCTCTCCCCCCTTTTTGTTTTGTTGCCCTGTCCTTGTGTGCATTAGCATCATCTTGCGGAGGAGCAGAGGCACCGGCGTCATAGGGAGCTGCATCCCACATGGGCCTGGAGGCCAATCCACCAATGGTGAGGACACACGTGGGACGGAGGGCGAGGGGAGCACCACGACGGAGACAGGAGGGGACACTACAGACAGCGACTTCTCCTCCGATGGAAGCTCCCTGGCAGTGGCAGACACCTCTGTGCCCACACCAACAACAGGTACAGCTGCCACCCCAACTACCAGCATCACCCTCCCAGCAGCCCCTCAGCGTGTTTCCCATGCCCGCTCACCCAGTAGGATGGGCATCTCCTTCGCCCCAGGTACCTCAGGCCCTGCCCCAGTTAGCCCTGCTGCCCTCAGTGAGGAGGCTATTGACCTCCTGAGATCCCTCACTGTTGGGCAGTCAACCATTCTGAATGCCATCCAGGGTGTCGAGAAGCATTTGCAGCAAACAAATGCATACCTGGAGGGCATTCATGCGTGGCGGCCCAACAGAGAGCATTTCAGGCTCTAGCCTCCACACTGATGGCAGTCATTGTCCCTGTCTCTAGCCTCCCCCCTCCAACTTCCTCTACCCAGTCCCAATCCCCTCAACCCCAGCCTATCCCAAGCACACCTTCAGACCAGCATTCACCCAAATCAACACACAGAAGTAGCTCAGGCAAACACAAGCACCACACTTCATCTCACAGGCACTCACACAAGCACCATCCCCATTCAGACACACCAACATCCACTGCCTCCACTGTGTCCCCCTCCTCCTCGTCGTCCTCCTCCCTCCCAGTAGCGTCTCCACTCACACCTGCATGCACTACATCCTCATCCACTACCTCCATCACCATCACGCCCATCACTACACACCCCTCACTGGCAGTCACCACCCCCACATCCATGCACACGTCCCCTGTGTCCTCTCCCACTGTGTCTGTGACCCCTCCGCCCAAAGTACACAAATGCAAGCACACACCAACCCAACAGCCATCCACCTCACAAAAGCATCCAGCTCATGCACCTGCACCCAAACACAGCAGGCTGACACCTCCTACAAGCACTTCCTCTTCCTCCACTCCCAAACCTTCACCCTCTTCCCGCCCCAATGTCCCTAAGAAGCTTTTCCTAGCCACCCTTGACCTCTTCCCTACCTCTCCCCCCGGTCCTTCACCTCAGGACAGGATGCCCCTAACCCAGCCCAGCACCTCAGCCACCAAGTCCACATCCGCTGTGGTTTCTGCAGCTGTCTGAGGCTCTAAGGGGGCACCCGTCAGCCCAGCCAGTGTGCCACCAACCCCTGCCAAGGCCAAGAAGATTCTGTCACCTGGCAAGGTCAAGAAGGGGACAGCATCCAGCAAGGAGAAGGAGCCACAACCACTCAGCAAGGCCACGTCAAAGACTTCAGCTGCCAGACCCAAGGTGACACCACCATCTGCCAAGGGCAGGAAGGGGCACAAAACACCAGCCAAGGCACTTCAGCCGTCTGAGCCTGCAGGTGAAGGCCTGGTGGCTACCAGCACAACCGCCAGCACTGCCACCTGCACCGCCGCTAGCACCACCGCAAGCACCACCACCTGCACCGCCACCTGCAGTGCCGCAAGCACCACTACTGTCAGCAGCAGCAGCCCCAGTGGGCAGCCGTCCGAGGCTGCAGGAGAAGGGCTGGAGCCTCCCCCCACCACTGGCAGCACCTGCACCGCGGCCAGCACCACCACCTGCACCGCCGCAAGCCCCGCCACAAGCCCCACCGCAAACACCGTCACCTGCACCGCTGACAGTAGCACCATTGCCAGCAGCAGCAGCCCCAGTAGGCAGCCGTCTGAGGCTGCAGGAGTAGGGCTGGAGCCTCCCCCCACCACTTGAAGCACACCCACCAGTACCAGCACTACCACCACTTTGAAGCCGTAGATGCTGGCGGATGGACAGTAGCCCTGCCTCCATGTACTATCATGCATCCTGGCCACTGCAAATCTCGTGGCTCTGACACCCAGGTGAGGGACTGTGACCTGGCACCCCCAAGTGCTGCATCACTGGGCACAGAGCCCCCTCCAGAACCAGTGGAAGAAGGCATCCACTCACCCTATCCTTGGCAGGATGAAGCACACTAGGCACAAGGCCCCCTCCAGAACCAGTGGATTGAGGCATCCATTCACCCTATCCTTGGCAGGATGAAGCACACTGGGCACAAGGCACTCTCCAGAGCCAGTGGATTAAGGCATGCACTCACCCTATCCTTGGCAGTATGAAGCACACTGGGCACAAGGCCCCCTCCAGAAGCAGTGGATTAAGGCACCCACTCACCCTATCCTTGGCAGGGTGAAGCACACTGGGCACAAGGCCCCCTCCAGAATCAGTGAAGAAGGCATCCACTCACCCTATCCTTGGCAGGATGAAGCACACTGGGCACAAGCCCCCTCCCCAGAACCAGTGGAAGAAGTCGCCCACTTGAGAGACTGTGGCCTTGCACTCCCCAGGAGCAAGCAGTGGGCAAACCACCTACTTGAGAGACTGTGGCCTTGCACTCCCCAGGACCGAGCGGTGGGCAAACCACCCACTTGAGAGACTGTGGCTTTGCACTCCCCAGGAGCAAGCAGTGGGCAAACCACCCACTTAAGAGACTGTGGCCTTGCACTCCCAGGACCAGGCAGTGGGCAAACCACCCACTTGAAAGACTGTGGCTTTGCACTCTCCAGGAGCAGTGGCGTAGTACCATCTTCCAGCTGAGGTGCCTCCCCTTCCCTGTACCCCTGAGGTGCCTATGTGTTTTCGACCTGATGGCCCTGCAGTGTTCTCTCCGTTTTGAGGCAGGAGTCAACTGTGGGCTTGGCCTATGTGTTATGGCCCAGTGGGCCATGGACTATTTTTGTGTGGACATTGTCCCTCATTTTGTATATATTGTATATATTGTACATACTGTTTATTTATTTATGAACGTATTTCTCTAAATTTCTAATATTACACTAATTTGACCCCATTCCTTGTGTCCTTGCGTTATTCCTGAGGTTTACGGGGTGCATATGTAATGTTGTTGCATGTGTTTGTGTGTATGGTGTTGGGGGCGAGGAGGGTGGGGGTGTTGCATGTTTCGTGTGTGTGTGTCACTCTCTTTTTCCTCCTCCCTCCCTTGTGTTCTAGGTGCAGTACTCACCGTGGTCGTCGTCGCCGGCATTGGTACTCCTGGTATATGAGCAGATACACCAGCATGGGGAGGACTTGCAGCTCGGGCTCCATGGGGTCCTGGTTCTTCCTTGAGTGTCAAGAGTGAGTAAAATGATAGCCATAAATCTGTCAATAGTCATGTACCTACGTCACCATTTTGTTCCCTACTAGACGATATCTTTTATCCGATAGGCAATACTCATTTTTGAAAAACATGAGCCATCAACTATTACAGTATCTCTCAGTATAACATTCAAGGTATAAGTATGTGCATAGTGTTTAATCAAGCTGTCTGAGGAGAAATGACTCAGAGAGGTAATAAAAGTAGCAATGACTGTCACTTCTCTCAGAGTGCCACTCAGTAAGGAACTGCTGTAAATCATGATGGAGCTCATATAACAGCAGCTGCACGCTTTAAATCCAAAGTCAATAAAACACACAACTTACATACAAGGGAATGAATGTCCGTATTTGTGTGTCTCAGGTAGCAATACTATTATCGTTCTCAAGTATCACCGGGTTGGTGCTGCTATAACTAATAATGATATCTGTTCATTCATCACCCACGTACACTGTTGCCATAATCACGGAACCACACACACCCACTTACATCGTTAAATCGTCCATTCAGAGACGAAAAGGTAGATATTAGACGTAAGCACCATATGGGGACCACTTAGTCATCAAACGTTACACCATGCCACTGCACCTAACAAAGACTGTTGACAACACATAATATATGGCCAAGGGACTGAGCGCTGCGTTTTTGAAGGCACCTGCGGTATCGAGGAGCTGGTGCCACCGGAGTCATGCGATGGCACCTTTTGCACGTCATTGTGTATCAACGTGTTGGGGGGGGGGGGGGTTACTGGGGAATGTAGTTCCCAGGACCACGTGTAATCCTAATTGTGATCTGAGCTTTTTTGCCCACATATATATTTGGGGCAACAGAAAGTGGTTCCTGACGTTTTTAAATTAAAGCAAATTGGAACAAGTAGTAAATCTGGACTTGATGAGACACGTAAATCTTTGGCCAGAATACAGTGACCCAAACTCTGTGAACTTAAACTTAAATTATTGGTAAAGGCTGGTGTTTTTGTCAAATGCAAGCAATGGCTATGACAACAAGTGATGTAAATAATTTAGCCACTGACTGAGATCACAAACAGAACAATCCAGTGAGGCTCAACACTGACCATGTACCCTCATCAGCCAATGAGACCACATTTGTGCTTGCACTGCCTGCAACTGGAGTGAAATAAATGAATAAATCAGCTCTGCACACAGCTCAAAGTGCATTAAAAAATATATTGGAACAGTGATGCTACTTGCAATGGTGCGGGGTTAAATGTGTGGCTAAGAAAAAACAAAATATTCTCTGTCGGGTAGCTACATATATAATAACTCATTCCTTAAACGAAAAAATAGAAACGTTAAGTCAATCACTGTATATTATTAAGCTATATTAGTTAATGCACTGAAAGGTCTGTGTGTAACCAAAAAGCCACAGAATGAAATCTTGGTTGGTTCAATTGAGAATTGTGGCTTGTGTATTGTGCAAACGTAAGTCATTAGGTTAAACTTGCATTACAGGCAGTATAAGATAGACTGCTACCAAACGTGCAAAAAGGTTTCACATAAAATGGTTTAAATACCCCAAAAAAGTGAAAGAAAGGGAGAGCAGAAAGCTGAAGGAGAAAGGTGAAGTGGCAGGGAGTGGCTTTAAATGGATTAAAGAGGCCCGAGATGGCTTCAGGATTATGCTGCATGAGTATTCCGTGTTTGAACATTTAATTGCAGCAGCCACATGTTTAAGAGAAGAGCTTTGGGCACTGGCACGTTTTTATTTACAAATTAAGCACTGGCCATGCCACCCTGGATGCCACTAGCTCTGGTGCCCACCTGAAGCTCAACATGCCCTTGTGTGCCAGGCTAGATGACACAAGATGTGCCCTTGTCTGCCACTCCAGCCTGGTTATTTCTGTAGCTGGAAGAAAGGCTGAAAGGGAATTCTGGGAGCTGTAGTTTATTTCTGTAGGCTGGCCACTAGTCTAAGGTGCTTAAAAGTGCAGCAATTGTCACTGAGGCCCATATTTATACTTTTTTAGTGTATTTTGTAAGTTTGTGCCGCTTTTCCGTCAAAAAGCGGCGCAAATGCAGCGCTAAAAAAGTATAAATATGGGCCTGAATTCTGAAAATAACCCTTGCTAGCAACACCCAAACCACCCCCTTAAGTAGCCATTAAATCCTGTAAGGGTTCAGACAATGTTACTGAACTACAATGCACCATATGCTGCATCTTCAAGGGCCCACCCTCTGCAGTGCCAGCTGCACGGGGGAAGGCTTTCAATCCTGCGATGCTTCAGATCCACTGTGCTCTCAATCCACAATTAGCCCCTGAATTTAAAAAATAAGGAATACTTATGCTTCTTCTGCTCACAAAGGCTCAAATTGTAGTACACTTGACCTACGTTGTCTTTCGCTGCACACCGACCAGCCGCACGTCATCAGTGTTTGGGGACGTGTGGAGCGTAGGGGCAGGTACAACAGCAGCCACCAGGTTGTTAGACTTTGGCACTGACTTGTCCTGGCGGGTCTCCCGGACCCCTCCAGTCTCTCATTCTGGGGCTGGCAGGCAGTGGCAGCCGAGCGCCACGTCGCCTTCATGAGGAGCCTGTGCCATGGTGCTCCGAGGGAACTCTGGCAGAGAGTGGTCTTATAACTGCCCCCCCCACCCCCCCAAAAGAGAAAAACACATGAAGTTCATTACATACACTGGGTCCTGAAGGTGAGGGAGGAGGGAGGGGGGGCCCTGCAGGGAGCCGTCTTAATTAGCCACCCTGCATAATATTATTTTTACTGTTGTTATCATCACCACGGTTATTATTAGCTTTCACTTTTTGTTTACAGCATCTGTAGACTACAGCATAGCAACCCTGGTCGACACTAGGGATAATGATGATGATTATTATCTTTCTCAAAGCATTGTTACAGAAAGATATATAGCGATTGTGTGGTTACAGTTTAAGAAGTACTTTACATTGAAAACAGTTTTTGCATATCCATACATACATAGACAGATAAATAAATAAGATCTAATTAGATCTACATTTCTTTCTCTCTACATATATAGACAGATACTATTTGATTTACCCTGACAATTGAATAGCTGTATCTATATTCCTCTCGCAATAGATAGATACTCTGGGATATACCCTAAAAAAAAAATATATATATATATATATATATATATATATATATATATATATATATATATATATATATATATATATATATAACATTTAGGGCTATGTAGATGTGCTGTATTATTTTCCCATACAAAATCATTAGTTGTATGTACCGATCTCTCTGCCTATAGGTACACATATACACACTACCTATAGATACACACTCCCTATTTTCCCTACCATTGAACAAGGAATTGTATATCTCCCTCTCTCCATGGACACTTCGATGTCATCCTATAATTAACTAATTGGTTGTATCTGTATAGATATCTCTCTCTGTGTACGAACGCATAGAGATTTAGATAAACCTTTTTTTTTTGCCTGACAACTGAATAACTAGTCCCTTCTAGAACGTCCAAATCTGTGTATGGATCAGACCCTTAGTCACTACTTCTGCGCACCATGTCAGCCTCTGCCGTTACTTACCCGTCCACTGGCTCTTCCATGCGTGCCCCACAGCCGTGCTGCCACGCACAAGAGAAGAGAGGGCCCACCACGTTGCTTAAGTTGCGTGCAGACAGTGCTGCGAACGCAGCATCGGCGCACCGTCCACCACATTCACAGTGCACGTCCGCTGCTTGTGGCGCCGATCAAACAATTTTGCGCACAACAGGCTAATAATCGCCCAACAATTATGGCTCCAGCAATTGGTTTTTTTTTTACCTCACAAATGGGAAAAATATTGCCCATTTGTTCAGGAAATCGCCCAATCTGGCAACACTGTCTGAGTCCCCACAGTGCTTTGCAACACCACCTCCCAGTGGCAATATAGTACACATGTTCAAACCTCCTTGGTGAATCTGACTAACCACCATGACAATATACCAGAGGAGAGTCACGGCACATTGAAAAGGTGTAAAGTTTGGAGACAACACATAAATTATTTTGTAGAGATGGCCAAACTGGAGATACCTCAGAAGGGAACCACAGTCATCCAATAGGCAAATTTGCACTGAATTTCGTTAAAATGAATAAAGGGGGGTGGGTGCACGAAGGTACAGGTATGGGACACAAAAAAGGTGGGCAGGCACTAAACATTATAAGTCATCATTAATTATCGTGCTCCCCAACAATCGAAGCAAATCTGTAGTAAGCACAACTGGAGTATCAGGAGACTCGCATAAGGGTGGTAAATGACATCATAAGTGTTTATTTATGGCACCCAAGGAATCTCATCGTTAAGACCATACCTGTCTGTGTAAAGTCTCCATATCTATCTTTGCTAAAAAAAAAAACACTCCATTTCCTCTGCGCTGTGCTGCGTCTTTTCAATGTAGTGATGGGTGAGTCCGGTTGAGTCCTGTCTACATCTGATGGTTCTCCTATGTTTGCAAATCAGCATTCTTATCCTTCTTGTGTCACTCCAATATATTTAAGATTACATGGGCATTTAAACATATACATCACATTCTTGATGTTGCAATTGGTTAGGCTTTTTAATCACCATGGTGTTTTAAGTTCAAGATTCAAGTATTTCATGTTTTTTAGTGAAGGGGCAAACACTGCACTTCTCACACAGAGAGCACCCCACTGGTGGTGGGAGACCCCACAGTGTCATCTGATTAGTCTTCTCAACTGTTTGTCTAGGATGGTGTATGCACAACCATATCCTTGATGTTCTTCGCTTTCTTAACAGAGTGCGTGGATCTTGTTAGGGGTAACCTCCATGGCTCAAGGACTCTCCAGTTTTTTGTAATTAAATGTTTTTCTGGGAATCATTTGACATTTCTGCCTTCTAAAAGGTTGTTGGTAGTTGTTCTCTGTTGTTGTTAAACGCCCTTTTATTGGCTCTTCGTATAGGGTGGGGAGGATAGTTTTTTCCTGGAAGTTTGATGGTGAGTTTCTTTGCATGCATCGTATAGTTTTTACAGTAGAATGGTTGTGTTGGAGACATGAGAACTGCCCCACCTGTACGGTTTCCTGGTAAACTCAGGAGTGAAAGTTCTCAAATCTTAGCAGGTTGCTACGGTCTGTGGATTTGTAGAACACCGCAGTATGCAGATACCCCTTTTTTCCTTGATAAGCAGGTCCAGGAATGGTAGTTCATTGCCTCAAATGATGATGGTGAAGCCCAGAAAGGGATTAAGAGCATTCAGCCAATTAGAAAAGTCAAGTTCTTCATTCCTGGTGCCTGTCCAAATAAACAGTACATTGTCAATATACCGTTTCCATAATCTTCTCTTCTCCTGAAATGGATTTGAAGGAAGTAGGACATGTTCGGTCTCAAAGGAATGGACATAAAGGCAAGCCAGGTTGAGAGCAAAGGAGCTCTCCATCGATGTACCTGGAGGAAGTACTCGCCTTCGAACTTGAAGCAGTTGTGTGCCAGTGCCAAATGTGCTAGATCCAGTACAAATTCCCGGGGTGAGATGGACTCCTACTCGGTCTCGCTCAGGATGGTTTTGATTACCTCCTAAGAGGCCTCTTTCAGAATGCTGGTGTACAATGATTCAACAACAAGGCTGAACAAAAGTTATTTTTCGCTGTCAAAGGGCATTTCTTCCAGTAGGTTCAGAACATCCTTGGTGTCTCGAAGGAAGGGGGGCATCTTCCTAACCATAGGCCAGAGGAACCTGTTGCAGAATTGTGATAATGGTTCAAGGGCTGACCCAGTGCCAGAAACAATAGGTCTCCCAGGAGGGAGGAATTTTTTCTTGTGAATTTATGGAAGAATTTAAGAGTAGGACATTCTCTGCTGTTTTTGTGTTAGGAACTCAGCGTCGCGTTTTGTGATACACCCGTTTTCCAGGCCTTTTGATTGTTTTACATACATAGGGCCTGATTACAACTTTGGCAGAGGGGGTTAATCCATCCCAAATGTAATGGATATCCCGCCCACCGTATTATGAGTTCCATAGGATATAATGGACTCGTAATACGGCGGGCAGGATATCCGTCACATTTGGGACGGATTAAGCCCCTCCACCAAAGTTGTAATCAGGCCCTTAGTTAGTTTGTTTTCCGCATTAGCACGCTGTTTCTATTAGGAATTGGTAGCCCTGAGGAATGCTCCAGGCCTGGTTAGGCTCTTTGTGAGGGCAGAGCCATTGGCTATCTGAGATGGGCTGAGCCATTATTCTCAGCGTTACCATCAGACTCTGGTTTTAATCATGCCTGTTTGACTCCACAAATGAAGGTAAATACACTAGTAGTCCTCAAGGTATTTTTAATGTATCTGGATTCCCCTCTTGTCCAGTAGCTTTTCTTTAAGAACTCTCTCCAGTCTAGATCCACCAGGAGGTCAAGTCCGCCAAGGTAGCACTGTCCTACCATGGTGGGGAGAGGTCTTAATTGATGAAGCTTGACACAAATATTTGTGTGAGACTGCGCCCACACACCAAACAACCACAGGCTTTATGTTCCTTTTCTATTCTTTCATTTAAATATGAAAACCATACTTGATCTCGGAGAGCTCTCTTTGTAGCAAAAATGCCACAATGTCTTTCATGAGCCACTTCTATCAAATTTTGTCGTAGACTCTCGGAATCAGTATCCTCAATCCTTGCAGTATAACTCCTTCATAAGATATGGACAATTCATCTTTTACATTCTTGTACTTTTGATACTCTCCATCAGTGCTGAGAGGTCGAACATGTTTATTCTCCAACTGATGTGCAATTATGTCTTTTAACTTTAGCAGGTCACTATCATGACTTGTAGCAGTGACAATCTGGGCTACGAACACATCAGTTGGTGTACTTGACTTGACAATGAAACTGATGTAGGCCTCAGCCATTTTGGATGGATATCAAGACCTTGTATAGGCACTCTCGAAAAGTAGTCAGCAGGATTTTGATACTTGACTGGTCAATGCACAATAGTATAATTGTACTCTTTCAATCATAGTCCTCGTTGTTCAATTCGAGGAGGCATCTTGGCTTTCGGATTGCTGAAGATGGTCAGCAAAGCTTAATGATCAGTCAACAGCGTAAAAGGTTTTTAGTACAGGAATACATGGAAATGTTCACAAGCCTATGCTACAGCCAAACATTCCTTCTCAGGCTATGAGGAAACATGTTCTGTTTAAGACAAACATCTACTAGCATAGATCACTATATGTTGTCTTGCATCTGAGCTCACACTATGTTGTGCAAGTATCACACCTAACTCAACAGGGCTGGCATCAACCACAGTCTCTGTATGAAACTCTAGATTGAAGTATACCATTTCTGTAACATTTACAATTGCATGTTTGATTTCCTTGAAACTCTTTTCACATTCCTGTGACTATTCAAAAGTCTCTTGCAATGGAGCACTGACAGTGGCAAAGGCCTTTATGTATCGTGAACAGTAGCTGGCCATTCCAACAAAAAGAGCGTAGCATGGAAACTTCTTGTGGGGGTTCAGCATGTGTTAAAGCTGGTACTTTTGCACAATCAGATGTCATTCCCCCATCCAAAAAGATATGACCAAAGAATTTCAACTTTATTTTGTTGAACTCACACTTGTCTACGCTTAAAGTCAAATCTGCATCATTGAGTAATTGTCATACTTGTGTGGGGCCTCTATCGTGCTCCTTATGTGTAGCTCCAAAAACCAATATGTCATTACTATAGTTCAGTGGTTCCCAACCTTTTGACTTATGTGGACCCCCACATTATCTTTACTGGAACCAGGGGACCCCCACTGAATCATTATTGGAATAATAATGTTGTGCGTAAATGTGTAATCCAGTTCTTTGTCAACATCTTCTTGTAAATGATAAGCAACCCGTCTGTGACTTTGATGAACAGGATGGACAGCCTCACTAATATTCAGTTTTACTTTCATAGACTTTAACTTTCCTAAACCATGAAACAATGAAGGGAATTGACTTACTATTTCGTGATTAGCATTCATATTGTACTTCACTGAAATCAGTCTTATGTCAGCAGCCATGCTGAAACTGAGCATGCAGGTATTTGCCGCTGTACCTTGAAGCACAGATTGGTGCTTGTACTTTTGTTTTCTTATGTTTTACTGTCACTGTAAACAAACTTCGACTCTTCATGGGCGTCAATGCAGCCCAAGTGTACACTTTGGTCTATGATGGGGTAAGCTGCAGAAACAGAGACAGTTCATTGTACTTTTCACCAGGTATTATATTTATCGAGGCACCACTAGGAATAATGAAAGGTATTAAACATCCATTTATTTTCAATGTAATCTTTGGATGATTTCACTACTTTTCTTTGGCTGACTTTTCTTCTCACAGGCAACCAGTCCGATATGCACACCTTTTTTTCTGAGGCAAGCAGTGACATGGTGCAATCACTTTCTTCACTTTCACTTATTATTAAGGCAGAAGAACTGTTTGTTGATGATTTAGATGACGATCAACATTGTTTGGTATCTATTTGCCTCAACTGATATCGTCGCATGGCCTTGTGGTCGCATGTCAAACATTGCTTCTGTAATATTCTGGTGGCCATTTTGTCTTCGCGCTATAATGCACTTACTTTTTTTTCTGCTCTGCACACTGTCACAAAATGGTTCTTTTCGCCACAGCCTTTGCAAATCTGACCAACGGCAGGGCACTTTCCGTCATGTGGAAATTCAAATCCACACCTGGAACATAACTTCTTCTAGCGTATAGACATCACTTTGTGCCCTTCAGTCTTTTGTTTTGAATTACTTTTCACACTCATGACTGACTCGCCCCTGGCACCTCAGGCCGCCATGATGACAGCTTGCCTCTCAGGACGTTCCTCAGCTGTGGCAGCTATCAACACTTGCTCCAGACTAAGAGTTTCTCTCAGCATTCATCGTCTGAATGAATCGGACAAGCATTCATCGATCACTCTAAGCCTCATGGCTTCTTCATCATTAAATTCATTAAACTGACAGTGTTGGATGAGCATGTCAAGCCTTTCCACAAATTCATCAATTGTTTCACCAACTCTTTGATGTTCTTGACCCGGAATATATCCTTCATAGTCAACATTTGGTACTTGAGATTCAATGCATTCTTAATCTGATAGTGCGTGACTTGTTTGTCAGTTCTTGGCATTTTCTTTATGACTTCTTTCACACCATCAATAGCAAGATTTTTGAGATATTTAATAATCTTCCTGTTATTACACTCTTCAAGTGCATATATGAAATCTTCAAATGTCTCTATCAATGCAGTCCATCTTTCAACAATATTTTGCTTTTTGGCAGTGTCAAATGGTGGTGGTGGTTTTAGGAAGGCAGCAGCATTGCAACTGTTCATAGGAATGGCTAATGTCGAGGGTGGAGCTCTGTCAAATGCTGCTGACTGTCCCAGGGAATCTGCACCATCACTGAGACCCAATGTTATGTCAGCTTCTGGGTCATCCAGGACAGCCTTTGGAGTTTTGACCTTCTTCTTCTTCTCCATCAGAACTCTTTCACTCATGGAGACCTCTGGAGTTGTCTTGAACTGCCACCTGGCAGCTTTGATGGTGTGCTGCTTCAAATACTGGACAGCTCAGTAAGAACAACCCCAGTACTTTTTCTTGGGTTGAGGTTGCAATGCTCCACTTATCAAGACTCAGATAAGATTAACAGCAGTATGTTACTTTTGTACTTGTTCTGTCAGCCAGCACTATTATTTGTAGTGCCATATGGCAACTTATGATTGTCTTTATCCATACTATATAAGCTTGTTTGTATCCGCCTTCAGCATTAACCCTCCGTATTTGTAAAACTTTATTTGCATGGCAGCCTTTGTAGGACCTTGGCCGTAATTTCTTGACCGCTACGTAGATTTTTCTGTGAAGCTCTCTTTCTTTTCCTATGCTTCACACCTGCTGGGGTTGTGGTTTGACTCCACATATGCCAACCGTCGACTCACACGTGGCACGCACATGCAGTTTGTTTGGACCAGGCAAACTCTCTATGTGAGCACTTTCTTCTTTGGGTTACTTATCCCCCACTACATCACCAGTTGTAGCACCTTCCCTGACCTGGTACCCGCAGAATGACTAGGCCACACACAGAGCTGTAAATCACACGTCTTTATTCCTCTGTGTGTACCTGTGAACTCTAACATTTTAAACCAAGCTTTCATTGCATTCTATTCTAGCGGCTATGTCACACTGTTACAGAGTCTTCGGGGAGTCAGAAAGATTCTGTTCTAAATCATGCATGACACTGCAGCATATAACCAAATACCTTTCTACAGCCTGTAACATTATGGCCCTCGTTATGACTTTGAGGAGAATGCCAAAGCCATGGGCGCCAGGAGACCGCCAGTGATGGTGGTCTCCCGACCGCCACATTATGGATACTGACGGATTTTCGCCACACATTGGGTGGAAATCCGGCAGTAGCCCTGCTGGCGGTCGAAGGTGCCTGGGCGGTGCTACCACCTGCACCACCAGTCGGTTCGCCGCCAGCCATATTTTAACCATACAGACGGCCTGTCGGTGTCCTGCTGGCAGGGAGCTGCTGGCGGTAGCAGTGCCCCTTCCCGTTCCCTGCCGGATGACCTCCTCACCAGACAAGGTAAGTCGGGTGTCTGAGAGGGGAGGGGGCTGAGGGTGGGTGGGTGTGTGTGTGCGTGTCTGCGTGTGTATATGAATGTGTGCGTGTGTGTGAATGCATCTGTGAGTATTGTGGTGTATGCGTGGCTGTATGCATGTGAATGCATGCGTATATGAATGTTACAGTGAGTGTGTGACAGCATGTCAGTGTGTATGCGTGTGAACATGTTAGTTTGGGTGTGTGTGAGTAAATGCGTGCATGGATGAGTGTGAGTGAATGTGTGTATGAAAGTGGAGATGAATGGGTGCATGCGTGGTGCGTGTGGGTGTGTGTGTGCATGATTGCATGGAGGGGGTGAAGGCGCTGTGACTCAAGGGGGTGGAGGCGCTGTGACTCAAGGGGGGTGAGAGGTGCTGTGACTCAAAGGGATGGTGGGGGTCTGGTGATTGTTGGGTGGGTGGGGGAGCCATCTACCGGTGACAGGGAAGAAATTCCCTGTCACTGGTAGCCCTACCTCCACTGTTTTCGTGGCAGTGCTACTGCTGCGAAAACCATGGCAGTAGGCCGGCTCACTTTACCGCCAGCGGTCTTGTGTGGACCGCCAGGTCAGAGATGCACATCTCCCGCCCAGTGGTTCATACAGCCATCGCGGTATGAGTGGAGATGTGGTGGGTTGGCAAAGGCCAACCTGATACACTCATAATGTGGCGGTATACACCGCCAGCCTGTTGGCGGTGATATCGCCACATTAACCCTGGCGGTCAAAAGACCGCCAAGATCAAAATTAGGGTATTTGGCACAACAATCCACTGTTAGAGACCTATTGGCTTTAACATATGCTGTTCACAATAAATGAGCAAGGATTATTGCCTTTGTAATATCTCTTCATAATAAGCAGGCCAGAACTATGGCATCGAGCATAACATTTCCCAGCACACCAGTCAAGCCTGTAGCTGTTATTAGTGGCTTGGCACCACAACTATCTCAAACCTACTGTACTGAGAGTAAGCTTTCCCACAAGGCAAACATCAGGCAAACGGCCATATAATTGCAAATGTAAGGAAAATTATGGCTGGCATAGTAAAATTCTACTATCTCCTAACTGGCTTACAAAGAATCCACTCCAAATATTCTATACCTATGGTTTGTCAGAAGGAGTAACAACACCAAAACCCTTGCCTACTAAGGTAGTAATACCAATCCACTCTTAAATACCTATTGAATTTAACATATACTTTTAGCAATCAATATGCCAGGCCTAAAGCCTTGATTGTAACTATTCATTATAAACAATCAACATATAGCCTTTATCATTGGCTTGTCACTGTAACTAACTCAAGCCTGAGTTTATGCTTTCCACAAGACAACCATCCGACATAGTCATAAAAGTATAAATGTATAAAATTACAGTTTGCAAAGCAAAATACTAGCTCTCGTAAAACATCCTATGAAGGATTACTATAGTGCATATCTTCTATCTCCACCATTTGCTCTGGTGGATCAGTACAAATCTGCCTACTACAGTACTCTCTGAAATGTCATGTAACAAAATACCTGCCTATAGGCTTTAGCACAGTGCAGTAAGAATCCATCTTTAAATGGCTACTGTTTTAATGCATGCTTTTCATGATAAGAAGCTCAGGCCTACTGGCTTTGTCATAACATTTTATAAGAAACATATCAAACATATGAATTCTGGCATGACTTTTCATGAGGAAACAATTAAGTCTTTATCATTTCACATTGGCTTAACAGTTGACCGAACACTGGCCTATTCAAGTGCACATAAACTACCAACCTTCATACATACAGTTATGAAATTACAAATATGTAGAATAATACACCTTACAAAACAACACATGTCCTTCTCAATAGGGACAAACAAGAATCCTCATAGTGAAAACTCCCAGGGTTTCTCAGGGTGGGTGGCTAATGCCAAAAAACCCTTCCCTACTACAGTAAACTTTGGGATTAAAAGTAGCAAAATACCTGCCTATACCCTGTAAAACAATGTGAAAACAACCAACTGTTAGAGACTTACTGGCTTTAATACATGCTTCTCACAATTAATAAGCTAGACCAAATGCCTTTGTCATAATGTTTCATAATAAGCAGGCCAAACCAGTGGCACCAGACACAGCGTTTCCAGTGCATCGAACATGCATATAGCTTTTCACCATAACCAACTCAGACTTACAGGTTTGAGCGTAAGCTTTTCCACAAGGCAACCATCAGGCACAAATTCATAAAATTAGAAAGGTATACAAAATTACAGTTTGCTAAACAAAATACTATTTCTCCTTCAACGGTATAGCAAGGATTCTCACGGAGCTAACATTTTATACCCATGGTTTGTCACACTGGATAACCAGCACCACAATCACTACCTTCTAGGGTAATCTATTAGATTCCATGTAACAAAATACTTATCTGTAGACTCTAATATGAAGTAATAACACTTCTCTTTTAAATGCTTATTGACTGTAACATTTGCTTTTCACAATAAATATGCCACATCTGGTGCCTTTATCCTAACATTTCACAATAAATATATCAGGCCTATAACCATGATCACTGGCTTGCCCCCATAACCAACTCAGTCCTTCTGTATTGAGTGTAAACTTTGGCACAAACCAAAACGAACAATACAAGCAGTCTTTATAGTGGAAGAACAAAAATTTCGCTCAATCATATCCTGCACTTTGGGAACCAACATGTGAATGGAGCCTAAGCCCCTCTCTCAGTAGGAATCTGAAAGCTCATTTATCTTGCGCATATAAGGTCATAGACATTTGCACTGTCCAGCCAGACCTAAAAATACACATAGATAAATGTAGCCCCTGGGATCTCAAATAAAAGACTGTATTCTGAACTCTAAAGTTAATGACTGCTCTCCTCTCATCTGTGCTGCTGCCAGAGAAAAACAAACACCGTCAATTATCTAGCTATCTAAAACACTTTAATAGCTTTACAGTGTCATGTAAGTGCTCCGAAAAGTTGAAGCACAGCTGCTTACTGCTTCTGGCTCAGGCAGCTGGATAAATACACAAACGTATCACAGCTGTGTAGATGGCTAGCACTTCCTTGGGGAAGCATACAACTTCAGCCCAATCAAAACATATAATTCTGGTTAACAACAAGTGGGTGGAGCCATACTCCTCTCCCGGGAGTGCTTCCTAAAGCCCTTTTTTTAGATTACACACATAGGGCCTCATTATGACTTCGGCTGTCGAAGCCGCTGCAGGCAAAAGACCGCCAGTTCTGGAGGTCTTATGCCCGCCATATTAGGAGTGTTCCGCTGCACCGGCGGGCGAAAACAGCGTTTTCACCTGCTGGGCCAGTGGAACACTCACCACAACACTGACAATTTTGAGCCGGCGGCAATGTTGTGGTGCGACAGCACCTGCCACACATTTTACTGCTCGTAATTCGGGCAGTGAAATGCGCGAAGGGGCTGTGCATCGGGGCCCACCCCCATATAAAAGTGATCTCTTTACATATACATATATATATATATATATATATATATTCGCCGCCACCAGTTCTCTTGTAGTTGCAGTTTGTGTCTTCAAAGCAATGCACATACTTCAACTGACACGTTTCAACTGTAGCTTTTAGGCAGCAATAAAAAAGTCAAGTAACTTTGGTGAATATGTTTCTGCAACAAAAGGATCTGACTTTTGTCTAGTGGCAGTTTTGATGCCATAAAGTAGCGCAGAAGGTTTATATGCCTACTGCAAAGATCAAATCTGTACTTTATGTAAATAGCTGAGTGGAATAGTAAAGCCAGCCATAACCTGCGCTATAATACAAATGGAATGTATGTGCGAGAGGGGCTATGGAGAGATGACGGGCATTTTCTCTGGGTGGTAGTGAGGGAACCCGAGGAGGAGGTCATGAGAGTGAGAGCATCAATAATGATTGTTGGACTGGGCGCCAGAGGCGTTAAAGACTGTGACAATTGCTATGTGACAAGGTGAAGTAATAGTGTCTTGAGAGAACGTGCTGATTGAGGGAAGAAGCGAAGGTAAGGTGACTGACTTTTACTGTTGCACACATCTCACACACACCCAACAGCAATTTTGTGACTGTCTACATAGGCTAGTGTTTTAGAGCAAGAGTTTTGCCAGCAGCAGAGATGGCGCCTCATTGGATGACTGCTGCTCAAGCCCTAACTTGGGTTATACAGGCCAGCTCTGACACAGGATCAGAGACTGAAACAGCAGATACTGAGACAGCATCTGACGGATAGGACAATGACACAGACTCTGGGAGTGATTTTTCCGACATCTTCTCTCCCAGTGATTTTGAGGGCGGTGATGAGGACAGTTCTGCTGTCCCTTTGCAAGCACTGTCTGTGCAGCGGGACAATAGCAAGTTAGCCCAACCCAGAGAGCAGGTGCATGTGGTGGCAAGCACAGAGAGAGAGCTCTCTTGGGAGCCCCCTAATTTAGTTCAGCCCCAAATTCCACCACCCAAATCGTATTGTGAAGACATCAAAAATATCTTTCACAAAACAACCTGGTTTTGTAAGGCAGGCACCTGAGTTTTTGGTCCCGGGCTCGGCGGCCATAGAGGGAAACCTACCAGACCCAGACATTTCTGGGAACTAGACACCCGAGGTAGTCCACAGAGGTGTGACTTGTGTGGATTACCCAAAGTTGTCTTACCCAGAATACCCTGCAAAGGTGAAATGTTGAATAAAAACTCTATTTTGTCTTACATTTCTATCACATAAACTACAGGAATATGCTGGGATCCACACAAATCCTACCATCCAGTGTTTCTCCAACTATCCTGATAAAAACGCTACCAACACTTGAGTGCCTGCACCTAGTGCCTGCTTCAGGAATGGGTCACCCGAGGGTCAACTGTTGCACTCATGTAACAACTAACATTGACCATTGTGTGATACATTCCTGACATGGGCACTAGGCCTACACACACAAATGAGGTACCATTTTTATTGGGAGACTTGGGGGAATGCTGGGTGGAAGGAAATTTGTGGCTTCTCTCAGATTCCAGAACTTTCTATCACCGAAATGTAAGAGAAACGTGTTTTTTTGCCAAATGTTGAGGTTTGCAAAGGATTCTAGGTGGCAGAACCTCGTGAGAGCCCCACAAGTCACCCCATTCTGAATTTCCCTAGATATCTAGTTTTAAAAAATGTATAGGTTTGCTGGGTTTCCCTGGGTGCCGGCTGAGCTAGAGGCGAAAATCCACAGCTCGGCACTTTGCAAAAAACAGGTCAGTTTTCTTTGGGAAAATGTGATGTCTCCATGTTGCATTTCCTGTTACAGGCTCTAGGCCTACCCACACAAGTGTGGTACCATTTTTATCGGGAGACTTGGGGGAACACAGAATAGAAGAACAAGTGTTATTTCCCCTTGTCTTTCTCTACATTTTTTCCTTCCAAATGTAAAACAGTGTGTAAAAAAGAAGTCTATTTGCGGAATGGCTTGTAATTTAAATGCTAGTATGGGGACCCCGGGATTCAGAGATGTGCAAATAACCACTGCTTCTCAACACATTATCTTGTGCCCATTTTGGAAATACAAAGGTTTCCTTGATACCTATTTGTGACTCTTTATATTTCACCAAATTAATTGCTGTATTCCCAGTATACAATGACAACCCATTGCAAGGTGCAGCTAATTTATTGGCTCAGGCACCTAGGGTTTTTGATGAACCTACAAGCCCTATATATTCTTACAACCAGAAGAGTCCAGCAGATGTAACAATATATTGCTTTAAAAAATCTGCCATAGCTGGAAAAAGTTATAGAAGAAAACATGGACAGAAACGGTTCTTTTTTCACCTCAATTTCAATATTTTTTAATTTTAGCTGCTACTTTCTGTAGGAAAACCTTGAAGGATTTACACAAATGACCCCTTGCTGAATTCAGAATTCTGCCTTCTTTTCAGAAATGTTTAGCTGTCTGAGATCCAGCATTGGTTTCATATCTGTCACTAACTAGAAGCAGGATGAAAGCACAAAAAATAGTAAGCAGCACTCAAAGTAAGTTGTCGGAACATCCTGTCAATCTGCTGGTATTACAGCTCTAATGCACCTTTTAGCAAAACTGCCCCGATTTGAAAATGCGAGCTACGTTTCCAGCTGATTCACTAATGATGGGCACTTTAGTTTGGTGCCTATACCTATTTTCTGTCCCAGTCCAACCCTGCGGGGGTTGCGGTCTTGTGCCATGAGTGCCACAGAAGAGGTGCATAGCCAAGCAGTGCCTGCCAGGGTCGAACTGGGACAGAAAATAGGCATATAAATAAATGTGCCCCCCATTAGTGAATTATATTACTAATAAGGTTGTCCATGTTTTCACACTGGGGCAGTTTTGAACTTGTACAGACAAGTTGTATAAGTGTTTTCCAAAGTATGGAAGACCACACAGAATTGAGCTTGCTGCAGGCAATATTGGTTTTAATACCATGGAAATTAACAGTGAGTAAAAACGGCCCAGCAGGCCATAAAACAGGCCCATAAACAACCAAAAAACTGGCCCACACTGGCCTGTTAGATCAGCCCGTTGGGCACTGCCTGGTGGCCCTATAGGCCTGCCCAGCCCTTGTGCCTGACTTTGTATGTCAACTGAGGGGAGAGTTGTTAGTGCCCCTGGTAATGAACTGGAAATTAAAAATGTCATTCTCTCATTAGCCAAAGCTGGTAGAAACTTCAATAGAAACCGCCAAAGTTATACGACTGGGAAACAATATGTCTGCTGGGCTGGCGGCAGAACCTGTCAAGAGTCTCGTGTAGGGCATAATATGACTGACCCTATCCAATCCTCATTGTCTTTCGGACTAGCAGGCCTATCGGTCCTTATCAAGTGGCGCATGTGTAGGCCAGCCATCTTATGAGAGATCAAAGGGAGACAAGTGACCATGAGGTGAGAAGGGAAAGAAGGAAGAAGAGGAAGGACACGAGGGAATAGCAGTTTTGAGGTTATCACTAGAAGGATAGAGATAAATAAAGAAGGAGAAAGCTTTCGACACGAAGAAAAGAAAGGAAAATTAGCAGCTGGGGATATAGTCTGAGGTGTAATGAAGACAAACAGGAGAGGACTGGAGTAGAAGAGGACTAGAGAAAGGTAAGTAGGGGAAAAGGTTACGAGGGTTAAGAAAGACAAGCATTTAGGCGAGTAAGTGAAGATGGGAATAGAAGCAAGGAGGTGGAGAAGAAACAAGGACAAAACAACAAAGAAATAGTAAAAAGAGTGAGGCACAGAGGGGAGAAAGTAAAATAAAAAAGTGGTTAGAGAGATGAGGGAAACTGAAGAGTTGGCAGAAAAGAGTGAAAAGAAATATGAAGAGGGTTAAGTAAAATACCAAAAGGGTAAAGGAAAATGTAGACCTGGTAGATAAAGGAGCCTCTAAGGGGAAATGCATAAGGACTGTAGACAGAAATAACAACTCTGATTATGAAACGATTAGAAAACGATTAGAAGAGGACGACTGGCAAATAATATTCAGTTAAAGCTTAGCACCACCGCTAGTGCGCGGCCCAGTGGGTTGAGTACATGCACTTATTTTTCTCCATTTAAAGCACTGAGGATTACTATTTTAAATGGCCGCGTCTGGCAATAACTGGAACTTCATATTCTTAGAAAAAAGGGAGATTATTTCTCCGGTAACACGGCGGTATCCCTGAGGGACTCTCGTCTCTTGATAATACTTGCAAGAAGCGAGAGCCTGGAGCTTGGAAGTTGTCCCCGGCAGCCAGTGGTACTTCGCTGTGCTATGAATCCATCTCCCGCTGACAGTGTTATCATTTTGCATACCTGAAAAATGCACTGCTCATTAATCATTCTGTCTGAGAATCAAACAGCAGCCAGCAGGGCCTTTCCTTTTAAGCAGTCTGTGACATCGACAGCTCTGCACAAGTACGTGTGAGAATCCTGCACACGTTCTGACTAGCAGCGTTTGGTGAATGTACATGGAAGATGTGAGTATACCCATAATCTTTACCAAGTACTCACCAGTGCTGAGCGTGTAGTGAAAGTGGACTGCCGTCCACTGATTGGCGTGTGTAGTCTGACTCGTATACTGCTTATTTGCGCAGTGCCCACGTCTCGTGCCGAAGTGCGTACTGGAAGAAGGGTGGTTGAGGACGAGTGTAGGTATAGAGTTGCTTCCTAAAGGAGGGTGGAGGCGGGGGGTGCCTGGAGGTAGAATGCCGTGTTAAATCGGACTCAGACGCTGCAGGAAGCCGACATAAGAGAAAGCATATCAGGTGCTAAGCGAAGGCGTGTTTCCGGAGCCTCAGTCTGATGAAAAGAGGCTTACCGGAAGTCTGGAGAGAGTGTCAAAAGCAACCCCTAATGTATACGACCTCAAGACCACTGTAAAGTAGGCCTTACCTTTATTGCATAACTCTAACAGAACTAACATTTTCTCAATCATTTAAAATTCGATCTACTAAGCTGATTTACTTAAATACTGTTAATATTTAACGACACTTTGCATTCTGAAGAGACTTTAAAACAAGATAGGGGCTATAATCCCATGATAGAACCTAAAAATGCCCAACGGTATGGAGGTTAAACATAGCAGCGCATTTTTATGATGTGAAATTGAAAAGAAACAACACCCAGGTATATTTAAAAACATACACTCTTTCTCATCTCGACGTTACAGAGGATTTTATCCGCAAATCCAACCCACGTGCTGAATCGTTAAAAGGTTGCGAGCAATGGGCTGGTTTAATTTTTCACACTGTCAAATATGGCGGAAAGCACAACGATGGTTTGAGTGACTATCTTGTGATAACAATAATTATGTAACAGATCCTAATGATTTCAAGTAAGGAACAGGCAACCGAAGAGGTTTGTTGCACTGTCAAAAATCAGAGAATCTTTTTTGACAGCTTAAGACCTGAGAGAGACATACCGGGAGGCTGGGGTTCATGGCCATGGCAACGGTATCGACGAGAGCCGAGCTAGCTTTGCTGAGATTAGATATAAATGCTTACGCCTCCTTGTAGGGTCTGGGAATTAGGACCAAGGTGCTGACTGAACACGTGCAAAAGATGAAGCCCCTAACTGCATTTAATGGCGTTGACCTGTCTGAGAAAGAAAGAGTTGTCGAATTGTTTGAACGTTTCTTCCCTGAGTGAAGAGTGGACAGTTCGCCTTCTTGTTCATGTAGGAGGATAAACTCAAGCAGCCATTACTACTGTTTTTGGATCTTGGTCCTTATTGTCTAATGAAGCTGGCGTTTCAGTGCTGCAGCAATTTTTCAGCTGCTTCCTGCTGATTTGGATCTGAGTTATCAGGCGAGTCCAACTTGTCCTCCTTGGTAACAACTTCACTGAGAAGGGACCAGGTAATGGAAAAAGTGAAAATGATTGATATCTGAGAAGACAGATAGTGATTACTGACTGGTACTCCAGAGGCCTTGTACCTGTGATTAAACTGCTAATCTGAAACAAGACACTGCTGTTGCAAGATCTTGAATAGTAGGGAGGACACTAAGATCATGTACTCTTGGGGATAATACTCTTGCGTTCTTGGGGCAACCTTCCAAGTAGACTGCTGTAGGTGACAAATATTAGAGGTAGACAAGTGTCTCTACGTGCTTCACTTCTTCATGTACTATTTTTGTTTCAGAGGTCTAAAATGTGCCCGAAAAGTGGTGAGGCAAATCTTCCTCAACAGTTCTTGCAACATGACTTGTTTTGCTGGCTGATGGTTGGCCTTCACTCTCTGAATAATCCCTATGTCTGTAAAATGCTCAACCCCAGCAGCAGAAGGTCAGTCAGAATTTGGACTGGTCCAGTCAGGTCAGGACTGCAACAATAGACGTCCCCAGCAGAAGGGAGATTTCAATCCCTGTCCAATTTACCCAGCCCCACAAGGCGTAACTCACGCCTGGTCCCTAGACCCAACGCAAGGAGGCCCTGCTAAAATTCTTGATGCAACAGCTAGTCGAACTGTGTCTAACAGGACGGATGTGTGAAATTTCACAATGTAATGGTGGCTTAAGATTCCCATAAAAATTAAAACAGCAGTTTGATGAAGAATATTCTTGAACTTTTCACTTGTCAGTGACTGGACAAAGTAAGTTATTGTCTTGTTTCCTTCCAAATTGACTCTTTCCATTAACCAAGGTCCCACCCGAAATTAACATACATGTGAAAGCTGTCAGGACTCTCTCCTTATGACAGTCCCAGTTAGGAGGAAAAAGCGCAAAGGGCAGAAAAAACCCTCTAGGCAATATGAGCAGCACTTGATTGACGAAGAAGAGCTTTACTAGAGTTGGGAAGCAAGATGCCAAAACTACCGCAAGTCAGAGTAGAGAAAGAGTCTGTTATAATCTCCTGGAAGAAGAATACAACAGGGAAAAACAGTTGCAGAAAAAAGGAGCACATATAAGGAAAAAAGAATTTGTGGTCTAGCATTGTAATGGAAAATGATGCGACCCTCCTGTAGAATGTGATGAGGGGCTCCTGTGTCTCCCGTATTTCACAGTTATTTATTAGCCTTGGGCTGAATGAGCCCCCCACCCCTGAAGAGTTGGGGCACACTGCACCACAGGGGTTGTGGGGGCTTGTATTCACACCTGCTAAGGGGGTCAATGAACACAATGTATAGGAAGATATAAAAGTGTTAAGATGGATCCTCCTCTGGCAGCACAAACTGGGAAGAATACCATCTTGGATAGAAATTAATATAGCCCTAACCATACCCTAGAGAGCTTGAATGCCCAAAATTCTGCCCTTGATCCTTCTGGTGTCTATCATCTTGCGTGCTACCATACTTCTATTCCAAAATTCTCAGCCCAACATTCTGGTCCATGTGCAGAGTACCGTGCCCCAAAGCAAGTCAATGCCCAGTACGCAGGACTGGGCGAAGGGGTCAGGGAAACCTTCATGCCTCCAAGTGCACCACCTCCAAAGGGCTGCAAGTTTCAGTGGCAAGCATTTAACAAAATGAGCCAGCATGCCTGCTTACAAAAGCATTTTATATTTTTGGTGTCATTAACTACAACAACGTATCTAAGCATTATTACTGTAAGAAACGATTATCTTGCCTGGCACAGCCATTTGTTTGCAGCTCCTTCATAATTTACTAAGTTAATTGCCAGGTTTACAAGTTGCCACTTATGGGATGTCTGTAAGATTAATAGCACATGAGCCATGGTGACAAAACTATACTACAATGCTTGCACAATATACATATATGTCTGCAACAGGTGCCTCAACATCCCTGATCTGTCTTGAAATGCAGTCTGTCACAGATTAAATGTCAGGATAGCCTTGTTAGAACGTTTCCTTTTTCATAAAATAAATGCATATGTACTGCCAGGCATTACACTACACTGTCTTTGACGCTCGTAAATCGTGTGCACTGGGTTTCTCTCACCCCTCAAGACCATTGCTACTGCCCCGGATGCATGCATGTAATCTCAATTCTTCATCCTTTTGATGGAGAGCTAATTTGAGTGACCTTAAATTGTCTAGTAGTAGCAACTTTCAGTAACTTCACTTAGAAATGGCTAGAAAGCAATGTGGTGCCTGTATAAAAACATGTTGTCATTTTTAAAATGCAAAAGTGATCAAGGAATTGGGGCCCTAATGTTCGAAAAAATGGAGCTGCAAATCTGTTCACGACTGCAAAAGAGGTCCTATGTACTGAGAGGTTGAATTTGTTGATTCTTAAAAAATGTACACTGAAGCGAAAAATTAGAATTCGCAAAACTGTGACTCTTATTTTGATTCTAAAAAGGCGAGTGATTAATAGCGAGTAGCACGTTCTGTGTGCATGAAAGTTTAAAATTACGAATAGTAGCAAAACATCCACATTGGGTTTGCAAATTACTACAAACTGGAGCCAGGTGGGAACCAGGAGGAAGGTATAAAAGCGCACCTAAAATCCAGCACAAACATCCACAATAGCTGCCGTCATGCGATGGTAGCAAAGAGGCTTGCACTGGGAGGCCCTACACTGAGAAGGCAAAGATAGAAGCAGATTTCTAGATGGAGAGTCACCCTATTTGATCAGGCAAAAGTGGAAGCATACGCCCGATACAAGATGAGCAAGGCAGTCGTACTTGATATAATTAATTAGTTGTAGCCAATGCTAGTAAGGCAGACTGAAGGCAGCCAAGCCATCCCTATATGTGTTCAGAGTTTGTGCTCCCCACGTCTCCCAGCATCATGGGGTTATGAAGGCACAACCACAGTAGCACAGTACAGAGTGCTGTTTCAAGGGCTTTTAGAAATGTACTGACTACAGTGCTGACCATGATGAATACACATCTCACTTTACCAAGCACACCCGGTGATTTGCAGACAACAAACGTGTATTTTTTTTATCAAACTGCATGTTATCCTAACATCATAGGATGTGAAGATGGCACAAAAATACTCAGATGTCCTGCCAGCTACAGAGTCCATATAGGAATACGAGAAAACAGCACTCATTGAACAGCCATATGGCATGCAATGCAGAATACGTCATTCCAGACATTGTTGTTTGTTACCCTGGGTGTACACACAACGTATTCATCATTCATACCTGCATTTTGCAATTGTTTTACAAGGGCTCGCTCTGTGAGTGGCACATTCTGTGTTGCTATGTCACTCATCCAACAACCTATCATTCATACCTATATTTTTGTTTTAGGTGACAGTGTGTACGCCATCCTCACACCAAATTTACATCCAGAAACAAAAAGGGAGAGCCGCTACTGTTAATATCGGCTCAATCAATGCACATGGCAATACATCTTTATACACAAACAATACATTTTCAGACACAAATCAAGTCACATCAACCCTGTTGGGTTCCCCCATCATGAACTCTCTGTCAACCCCAGCACGTAGGTGCGTGGCCAGGCAGTCTCTGCGGCCAAGGCCTGAAGGTTAATGAATGACAGGTCACAGGTGGGGTAACACTTAACCAATAGCCAAACACATAAGCTTAGTTTAGACCACACAGATAGGCAGCACCACTACAAATGTCCCCAGAGATTAGCCCCTATAAAGCACAAATGGCCAGAGGGACGCATGCATTCCAAAAACGCCATAAAGTTGGATGCCACACGTAGGAAGGCACACTTAGCCAATCAAGATACAGCACACACAGCACATGCCACAACCATGCGCCCCTCAGGCCAGACATCTGCACACGTACTTGCTGGTCCACATAGTGTCCAGGCGAGGTGGAGCGCCCCTGCATTCTCTATCTGGAAATTGTATCTACGACTCCTTGTCAACTGCTCCCATATTTCACCTGGGGAAGATTGTTTTATATATTTATTGCTCCCAGAGAAATGGATAAAACATGGGTCATTTCAGCATGATATTTCAATGTGCTATGAGAGACAGTGCTCAAACCCCGGTGCTGTAGCTGCTCTACGAGCTATAATGTTTAATTAAATGATCCATTTCCTGTTTTGCCAGACGTCTCTTGTCTTTTGTTTTTTAAGGTAAAATCTCATTCGAGCAACACTACCACTTAGCACATCAGCAGACATAAGCAGTCATTGAAGGAATCTTTGGGATTTTATAACAATTTTTACTGTTTTTTCTAAGAATTGAACACTTGAAGAATACAATCATGGTGTCAGCACAGTATACATTATTCCAGACAGCCATTAATAAACAGAAGCACTCTTGCTGTTGTGCAACAAACCACATTTTTGGAACTTTACTTTTGTGTGGCTAATGTGTACGATGTAAGAGGTTGCTCTCTTGGATCCTACTCGAGTTGGTCATTCTCTGTGGGCGTTGTCCTGGCCCCTAACATCTCAAGCAAACCTCACTCCAGATCATGCAACTCACACCATTTAACCAATACTTTTTAAAACTTCCATGGGCATGTTCTGCTCCTATATATTTCTTTCTCATCAAGCACATGCCAGTCCATGTCACAAAGCTATTCTCTATAAGGGGGGACATTCCTCCCACCCCATAATCTGGTGATATTTCTTCTACCACAACCAGACCTATGTCACAGAGCAATGTTTTGTATTATTTGGGTGATTGTTTGCTCCATATTCGTGGAAGCATAATTTTGATGCTCTACTCTATCTGTATCTTTATTGCTTCAGTCTGTTATGCTCCAAATTGTACACAAGTATTTGGAGATTATTGGGCATTCCCAACCGAGTTTACAAGAAGGATCCTTGTTGGCCATATTCCCTCACAGTCCTGCTCTTAACTGGGCACTACTGTGGTATAATCAGTGTGATAGCCTAATCTGTATTAGGCGAAATCTATTTTGATCACCACTTCTCATATAGTCAATTTAGCCTCCTTCCATTCTTCATCATGCTGCAGACATATGTCCTTTTCCCACTCAGCATTTGACAATGCTAATTCTTCTGGTGAGTAATTCACTGGTGTTGTACACACATTTGATATTACTTTACACTTCAGGAGTTCAGTTAATTCTTTGTTTTTGGGGTGGGGGCACAGGGTTTTCAAACTCAATCCCTGTGCTTTATATCTGCCCAGCGTGTGTCATAATGGTACATATTTAAAGAACTGTGTGTTATGTGGGTCATGTTTATTTTTAAGCTGATTGTATGATTCCATTACTTTGCCTCCTTACATGACCCCCCACTCTGGAGATCCCTGTTGTGTCTCGTTTTCTAAAATGCTTGCCGGAGGTAAGTTCCCTCAGGGCATAGCTTTTTACAGAGCGTTGTTTCCGTAGTGATTGTTCCCTGCCCTCCCATCGTCTGTGGGGCCACCCTACAGGCAAGTCTTACCATTCGTTTGGGCTCTGCTATGTGCATGTTGGGCCTTTACCAAGTAGTACAGCCTAGTAACCCTTATTTTCCCATCATTCTCTGATATAACAGAAAAGCCGGATCATCCATGGATGAAACTATTCAGTCATTTACATTTAATACCAACTTTTGAGTGGAACAGTGATATTTTAAAATATCTTGGGGTCCTATACCCCTGTCGTATATATGCACAGTTTTGTTAAGGACATCCGGGGTGGGGGCTTCCTGTACCACAGCATCATCCTTAGTAGCCCTTCTCTCTGAAGAAATAAACCATTTTGCACCTCAAATGTTCAGTAGTGTATTGAGAAACTGTGACAGCCTCACCCAGCAGCAATAGCTGAAGCTTCCACCAGTGTGTCATGTCTGCCCTGAATCTCTCTAATGCAATCTGTAGTTTATGGCTGTAGCGTTTGTTTTCACATCTCTTGTAATATACATCACAAGATTTTGAAAACCTTCCTTTTGGGCTATTAGGTGGTGGAATTTATCCTAAATCCAGTGTTCCATTTATGCGCAGAAGATATCTAAAAAACTGAAAATGTTATTCTTAGGCATCATGCTCAGCATGTATTCAACAATATATCATCCTGGTAAAGTGAAATTCTAGAATCCCAATCTCCATCACAATTTAATTCTGTGATTAAGGTGGGCCCTCGAATCCAGCTTGCCAGTGATTCTAGGGTTAGCTCTGTTGTGCGTCTCGTGAAGTGTAAACACCCCACACATTGTTCACTCAGTCCAAGCTTTTAGGAGCTTATGACATAACTAAGTCCAGTGTTTAAAATTAGTGCTAAGGCCCATCTTTAGGAGAACAACTGCTTTCTAAGAACTCTTGGCTCCATCCCTGTGTGTGCATTTTCTAGGGTCATATTTAGGCTGCACAGATTATGTTTTGTTACTGTATTGGGCCTGAACCCTGACTGGTTTTAGTGCTTTAATATATCTGGGCAGGTGTATGGTTTATTCGCCAGCAACTTGGCCAGGAGCTTAGTCTTCACATTTAGTAGTGAAATGGTATGTAAGAGGACTAGTCCCCCCTGGGGTTTATCTGGTTTCTATATTAATGTTGTAACCTTTAACATTTTAACAGGTTGATTCTGATGCTTACATTAAAGTGGAGATGACTTGGAATGAACCTCCAGTTGGCCCACAGGACTTCTTGAGGACCTCGACCTAAAAGCAAAAGGAGACATTGGTAAACGCATTGCCTAATTTTATATGTATTTTTAAAGTTTTCTCCTATTGATGCCTCTGGTGCGTAATTACACATAGAAACAAGATATTTTCTGAAAATTGAAAAATCATATCTTAAGAAGTAATTACCCGATTTTTATGATCTTGGTCTTAAAAATGTTATAAAAAATTAAAGTATTTTAAGTATTTTTGTAAATTAGTCTTGAGTTTTTCCTTTGAGGGTGTGTCTTTGTTTATTGATACTGTCAGAACACCAAATGCTTTTCACTTCTCCAAGACTGGCTTAACTGCTTGACCAAGCTACCATAAAAATTAGAGCATTAGGTGGTCTGGTTTGTACCTCTGTAAATCAATGTGTGGTTGCCTGGACTCTCTGCAAAGTGTGCCTGGTTTTGTACCCTACATGAAGAGCCATCCTCCTACAACTTGCCATACTTAAAGTTTTGTGCTGGTTCACTGAAAAACTCAGGACTTCTGGTAGTCTCCTCTCTTCACTAAACCAGTGTGACTTTCGGAATTTGCAAATTTTCCAAATCACTGAATGAGATAAGGTATTTTGTGATTGAGAATAATTAGGTATCACAGTACATGCTACATTTGTACATCTAAATGAATGATTCCTATCTTGCATATCACAAATTACGACTTGTTAATTTAGACTTTGATACATTAGTGATGAACAGGGCTGCTCAGAGGAGTGTTCTATGGGACATACTGTTTCCTAGAATCTGGATTGATGCAAAGTAGAATGAAAATCTTAAAGAAGAGCCACAAAATCAACTTCCTAAAACCAAAAAACATTTCTGATTGATTCTGCACAGCCTGCATCATCTCCACGTATTTCCAAGGGAGGATCAGGTAAACTACAACACAATAAAAAAACTTTGAAAATACCACTAACTGAATCCACAGGTTCAAGGATCTCGAACTCAGAAAGGGGACACTTTATGACAGGTTACATAGATGGAAATGTGCAGTTTTTTGCAACAACAAAAACCTGAAAGTTAAAACGTATTTCCAAGTCAAAAATAAACATAGATTTCTTATGGATTGAAAAGCTAGTGAGAGGCTTACAAAGATGAAGGGCAATCAAACTCGAATGAAGAAGTTCTATACTTATCAAGAAGATGTCCGTTTTTCCTGCATTTAATTATAGATGAAAATCATCCAGGTTTTCACTTTCTGTAGACAAGACATAATTGAGTAGCGATCGAACATGGATTTACTAACATCTAGCAAAATCATCAGCGTCTGTAGACCACAAATCGCAATTAGTTGTGCTGGTGGGTTCATGTAGGTATTAAATAGTAAAAGGGATTTTGCAGAAATCCTGATGGGATGGCACATGATGTACAATAAATGGGACAGAAAAATATCGCCCCCACCTCGCTGACAAGGCCTAATCAAGGCAACACTGTTCCTCCACTGGCAAAACGTAATCCAAATGAGCCCAGAGATGCCGGTCGTCTACAGTATCATATTCCACCAAGAAAACTAAAAGAATGAGAGCTGTTGGACCTTTTTTGAGCACGTCGAGTTGATGAAGCTGTTCATGTATGTCCAAAACAACTCTCTCTCTCCTTATACAGTGCCAGACCCAAAACTGAAAATCAGAAATGACGTATTGAACACAGAATAATGTATTAACCTTAAGTAGTTGAAACATATCAGGATAGAGGTGGTGAGAGATTGCACCAGTTTGTACATAAGCAGACTTGAAGTTGCTTACAGAGTGCTGTGGCATCCATACAATTGGAATTGTGATGATAATATACATATATAGTTCATAAGTAGATGTGCAGAGTGCAATATGTTACTTAGTGTGACGAGGGTTCATTTCTCACACGAGTCAAAGTTTTGGGTGTGTGATGCTGCCTCTCCCCTCCCTGACCAATGGTTCTAAATAGCATGTTACAGTCTGGGCATATATGATTTATGTCATGGGGTTTAGTCATGTGCAGCTGTTAAAAAAACAAAGGTTTTAACCAAGACAGGAACAACAATAACACTGAGACTAATCACACTTAGTAGGGCTTATAACTGTTAGCAGTGTTGTTTTCCTGTGTAAAGTCCTTTTTGCATGCAATATGATAATTGTTACATAACCTGTTGAATAAAAAGCAGTATTTTCTTACAACAATTATTCTGTACTGTGGTAATAACACGGATTTTTAAAACTGAGCTAATAAATGTGTGTCTACATGTACACTTTCTATAAATATCATAATGCATTGTCATATTTATTTGCACTGGTATTTCCGTCCATCCATCAGTCCGTCTATATATCTATCTATCTAGTCACAGAAATCCATAAATATACATACACATACCGAGCGGTCACACACACAGAGTGACCTAATTATTCATGACTATTGTAAGCTAAGATATACATATGTGTGTTAGCTAAACCTGTAGCATACGTATGCCTTTGAGCAGAAATTCTGCTGTATGAGCCTGCAAGATGTGCAAAAAAGAAAAAAGTATTCTCAATGTAATTACCTGGGATCTGGAATAAAATCCCCCATACACAACGGGAAAATCAGACTCCCCATTCACCTCTCAGCACATCTGAGTCAAGGGTGATGGATGAGGACTTGTCCTTGACAGCCGGGTATCAAATTAAAGCTACCCCACTTGGGGCATCTGGATCTGATTTCGATTGGGCAGTTTTAAAGAAACTGCCAGCACAATTACGTCTGGTTCTCGCCTAGACTCGATTCCTCCCAGGATTTGGGAAGAGATCTTCTTAGTACTAGCCGAGCCACTCTTAGATGCGCGCAGTCGTTCCTTTCCTGATGCTTGGATCCTTAAAAAATGAAAAAGCCTTGATTGTTCCAATTGCTGGAAAATTCGAAAGCTGATCATTCTGTCCTTCGAATTTTGACCGTTTTTGCTACTGCCTTTTCCCAATAAAAATTCTGGAAAAGCATGCTAAGTTTCATCTCTGGCTTTTCAGAGGAACATCAGATCCTAGACGCCACATAGTCTGGCTTTTGACCAGCACGCAGTATGGAAACATCGCTGGTGTCAGTCCTTGATGAGCTAAAGATATCAGCAGATACAGATCATCCTATGGCTCTGGCATTATTAGATCTATCTGCAGCATTCGATACAGTCTCGCACAATGTCTTGCTAGCCCACCTGCTTCTTCTTGCTCCCGGTGGTGAGGAAAATTCTCTCCCTTCTTTTGCTTTCTTTGTGCTTTGTGGTGGTACAGGTTACTATGAACCATATGTACTAAAGCATTTTCCCATAGGCACAGAATGGGTAAAATCCCTATTCTCCTACACTATTGCAATGCCCTTTGCTTGGAATGCTGACAAGGCCCCAGCAGATTCAAAATGTAGCTACAAGGTTAGCCTAAGGTTTGCCATTCTACGCTCAGGCATTGGCAGTGCTGGACTCCTTACATTGGTCAGGTCAGCTTCAAATCCTTGTGTCTTGTTTACAGAACATTTTATAGCACAGGGCCTGCCTGTTTTAAAAAGAAATTCTCTCATTATGCCCCTACTAGTAATTAAAGAGCTTCCAATAATTTTCTAGGAGTGACCCCAAGTTTAAAGGGGACAAGGCTATGGGGGAGGTCTTTCGCAGTCTCAGCTGCCAAAATGTGGAATGGGCTTCTGGTGGCACAGAGGAAAGCTCGTAGTTCACTATGTTTTTGCGAGGGGCTAAAAGCCTGACTGTATTCACAATAATCTGCTCAGGGCTATTGTTATACCCAGTACCAGGACAACTGTGTAGAAAACAAAGCATTAAAAAATGTATTACCATAGAAGAACAGAAAGTAATATCACAGGAAGGTATTTAAAAAGTCCATGCACGCATACAATTACTATTATCAAATCAAAACAAATACAAACGACTGCCCATTTCTTAAGTGGATACATCTTATGTACAGGTTTACTGAATTATTTCAGTTACTGCCAAAAGCATCATCACTACAGCAAGCAACAGTTGACCTTGTATGGGTTGTGATAGAAGTGAACAAAATACACATTCATTTCAATATAATTTCACCCAGGCAACGTCTAAGTATCACTGTGTAAAAATACATTGCCATCATAAATACACATATCATCAGATCATTGACTTCAACTCGATATGAATAGAAAATACGATTACAACTCATAGTATGTTGTAATAGGCAAATACTGTCTGACTGGACTAACTAACACTACTTCCAGAAGGGGCGTCTAATGATGCTAAGCAGACCAGCAGTAATAACTTGTGCCTTTAAGTAAACAGGTTACAAATATAGAGAACATTCTGATGCTAAATCTTGGCTGAAGGAAGGCTATACGCTTGTTAGAAACGAAGAACAAATATTAAAGAATAGCAAATATATATATGTGTGCCAATAGGTAAATAATAACTATGCGCTCTCGTTAAAAACACTATTCAGAATAAAGATATCTGATACTAGCAATAAAAAAATCTTCCTCCATGAAATGTTTTATTCCCATTTTATGTGTGCAAAGACAGATCAAGTCCCCTAGAAATGTATTGGAACCTAATGGCCAAAACCAAAGCACCATGCAAGATATACTAATGTGAAAGGTGATCCGAACATCTGGGTATAGTTTATTTGCAGGAAGCTCAACAAATAAAATATACTGGCATAGGCAAGTGTGTGCTAGTAGTACTTCAGAGCATATGAATATATATCAGACGTCAAGAAAGCAGGAAGATGCTAGTACATGAATAATTGACAAGTATGGTACAATTAATTAATTTTGGTAATGTTCTTTGGATTGTACAGTGCTTCTTGAAAAAACTCTTCTCTATCATCCATTTTTGCCATTGTAACAAAATAGAATAACAAATGAATGCCCTCCTATGCATGAGATGCTCTCACTCAACCAACTCCTAAATGAGACTCCCCAGCACTAGATTTGTATATGGAATAAAAGGTGCATACCATTAATTATATAAAAGGGCTTACATTGATTAGCAATGTTTGAACTTATGAAAGCGCAAACGTGGACCAGTTGTAATCAGAACATCAATACTTAGCAGCAAACTTCCACTGCTTCTGCCTATCAACCTTGGGAAAACTTTTGAGTGCCATCAATCCCTTCTCCCCGCACTGATCTCACATTACCAACCCTCAAATGAGACTTTATTTAGCTATTATGTTTACATAAAGAATAACACGTGTATACTGTTAATCCTGTAAAAGGGCTTACAGCGAATAACCAAGGTTGAGCCTTTAGAAGTGCAAAGGTGTACTAGATGTGATCATGATTACATGCTTGCAAGTTTATTGTGGTCTTTTCCACGCAGCATGTTAAACAGACTTAAAAGACTGAAAAAGTGTGCGTATTATAAACTTGCAGTGACTGCCCATAAACCTTGTGGAAACATTTGGCAGATGCCTCACACACGAACTATCAATCACATTCAATGGTTTATCTCTGGCCTGCTGCAAACGAGCCTGCAGCCATAATTCCCTACAATCACAAGTAAGAGAAACTCATTTTACAACTAGAAACATCAGTGGCTGGATCACAAAACAATAATTAGGAGCTGGTCATCATGGGATCACATGTGATTGTTGTGAAGGATCACAGGAAATTTTGAAAGGAATCCACGGTTCAGCCGTTACAAAGGAAAGTGAGAAAAACAAGATGGATGCAGGTATGACACCCAGGGCCTCGGTTGGGACAGCATGAAAAGTCAATCAGTGAGTGTGTGCACGACGAGTGTGTCTGTGGTGCAAATCGACATGCCAGCCTGGGGCCTAGAGCTGGGAACGGTAGCAGTCAGCGGCTACAAACCAAAAGCTGCGCCCACTAAGTAATGATTACATTTGGTACATGATGAAGGAGTTGTGTGTGTCCTTTACACAAACACCAGACATCAACAATTTTCATGGAAAATCCCGTTTTCAAACAACCAACATTGGATGCATGTTTACAAACCTTTTTTATTTTTACTTAAAAAGCAAAAATCCTAAAAATGTAAGGAATCCTTACAGTAAGCCACCTCCGTGTTGTGGCACATCAGGGGACAAAGAGGGGTCCATCCGGCGCTCGCCCACATTTAAGGGGGGATAATACTTTACTCCCTCCCCTCCATCGCATACCCCGTGACCACTTCCGGTCACAACCCATTTCAGCCCCCTCCCATGGTGGAGCGACTAATGATGCCCACCAGCAAAATGCGATGGGCTGTTGGCCATGAACTTGTTGCATTATAAATTAATGAACACGAAAGAAAGCTAACAGCTTATCAGTTGTTTGCCCATCCTCCTCCTATGTCCCACAGAAACGGTATCCAGCAGCACTCCATAAGGAGCAGAACTGCTTCCGCATCAGCTCCTCCTCTCCTCTCTGTTTCAGAGAACCAGGGCTCATCTGTGGAGGGCACTGACCTGGATTTCGAGGACTCTGAGTGAGTGTTCTAGTCTACATAAACTCCAGTGGGTGAAAGGAAGGCTGCAGAGCCTTTGTACAAGGCATGAACTCATTTGATTTGTATTGTTCTGACCTTCCAGTGTGTGATGACGCAGAAATGAAGGTTTTACATTTATTAGCGCATAAACGTAGTGCCGCAATAATCAAGTGTGACTTTAACCGAACTAATAAAGATTGTACGGGGACAAATGTGCCCTCAGAGTAGTTCGCCAACATTTATAAGCGTGCTATATATAACGTGATGTATTAGAATTGTACTAATCTGACATAACCGTAAACGTGTGCCATGATTTGCTTGTTTGAAATGTTTTAACTTAGCATAACTTTAGTGGAGGCTTCGGCCTAGTTGCCTTGTCTCACGGTTTAGATGCTCGTGTTTTTCTAATGTGCTAATAAAACGTGTATTCTTGCTTGAAGCTGTACTTTTCCAGTGAGATCGGTTCACATGCTTATCTTTAAGGTTTCGTGCCAGCCTGGCATCTTCTTCTTTGCTCCAAGGTCAATCTGCAGGTGCAGACAATGGAAGCTCTGAAAGTGAGTTAATTGGTAAAATATGTTGCAACTTACGTTCCCGACTCCAAGGATAATGTATGCCTAGATAGAAGCTTGTGAATTGTTGTTTTTGATTGGACAATTTGAAGCCAACCTATGAACCCTCCAATGGAAGACCCTACTGGATTTGAACTGTTGTTTATTTAAACCTGGTGCACAAGAAGAAAGCAGCCATTAGCCATGAGCCATTACCCATTGCACCCATTGAAGAAAACGGACATTATTGCCCATTGCAGCCATTATGGCCCATCTTGCCGACCTCGTCATTTTGCCATCTTCTACGATGCCAATTGATGTTCGACGCCATTTTGAATGAGACTTTGATGCTTTCTCTAATCGAGAGAAAGAGACTTTAAGAGATTCTCGCTCTAGAGACTTTAACTTTGATTTGCCCCTTTGCATAAAGTAGTAGTTTTGTCCTTTTATCTTGCCGCTGTGAGGCAATTGCCCCGTCCACCCTGCCCCTTTGCCCCCGTCCCATGCTGATCGAAACCGGTACCTGTGAGACGAAGACTTCCTTGAATGCTGATTGAATTTGGTAAATATGAAAGGAAAATATACAATTGCATTGTGTTTCTTTTTAGGTAACCAACTGCTGATTTTTGATAAGAGCCCTAGTTAGGAGTTTTCCAAATCAATGTTGCTAAATTGTTTTTGCATGAAGTCCCACATGCAGATGCTACTTTGAGGTTAGATGAGGATTCATTTGTTGCACGATGCAATTTGAGACCTTGTTATGCTGACTAATGTATGCAATTAGCCCATTACAGATTATAGTTTTAGTGGTTTGCGTTGCTATTATCGAATGCATTGTTATTCAAATGTTGCATAGATTGCATCTTTTTCGCCGTTATGGACAGCTATTAATGTTCATTTACATATATCATTTGGTGTTGAGACACATTTATATCGTGCTAGCTTTGTTAATATAGGGAAATAAATTCATTAACTTTGAATGAACTGGTGTGGTTATTCATGGCCGAAAGGTCATGGTTCGCCGAAATGTTTTCTGGATTAATTGTGAAGTGTTATGTTGATCAGGGCATTGCTTATGTTCGTTATTGATTATTGATTTGATTAAATTGACTAATCTCGGGTGAAGAGAGCCCCACTTGGTCAAAGGATTCATCGACCCAAGAGCGTCCAAATACAGGTAATTTATTAGGATGGAACGCTCTATCAGTAGATGGTAGCAGAGGACGGTTTCGCCCTTTGGGACCCCACTCGAGAGGTAACGGTTTCGCCCTTTGGACCCCACTCGAGAGGTAACGGTTTCGCCCTTTGGGACCCCACTCGAGAGGTGACGGTTTCGCCCTTTGGGACCCCACTCGAGAGGTATATGGTGTTGAATTGAAGGTTTCGCCCTTTGGGACCCCACTCGAGAGGTATATGGTGTTGAATTGACGGTTACGCCCTTTGGGACCCCACTCGAGAAGCATATGGTGTTGAATTAGATTTTTCTTGGGTAAAACAGATTGAGAGAATGATGATGCCCTAAGTCCCCCGCGACTTTCCCGGGATCTCGGAGCTTGCGAATGGAGAGAATGGAGGTGTGAAATCGGCGTTGGCGGTACTAGTGACGGTATGAGTGAAGTCAGGATTTTGCGCTTGCACAGCTTATTGCCGCAGATTGTTTGAAAAGGTTGCGAGGATTTTAGAGAATAGCGGAGGTGCGACTCCGAGTGTGAGAGTAGGGAAGTCGTCGAACTTCATGTGCATGTGGCGCTTTGTGCAGAAAAAGGTCCACGTGGTTGTTGTTGTTGAGACGGGCCCTGCGAGGTCAAGAGACTCCGGAGTATGTTGAAAAGTGTATGAGACACTTGTTTTATGTTGTGGTCTGGTCGGTTTAATAGGTTGACCGGGCGTGGTCAACGAGTCGGTACGTGTGTTAAGGGAGTGAAAGAAAACTTCGACTTCGGGCTTTGACAAATTCTAAGTGCACTAGAATAGATCACTGACAAGTTGAGAGCAGAGTCTGCGGGTCAGAATTTGCTTGCGAAAGTGGGGACCGAGAAAGATGGAATAACTGCCGAGGCTAGTGAAAAATCCCTAAGGTCCTGAAGCGATTGTGTTACCCTTCCTGTAGTAAACCGACAGATCTGTTTTATTATTATTTGGTTGCTCGCGATACATGCCAGAAGTTGTTACGAGAGGAGCTGAGTGCAGGAGGACAAGCCGCGAGGCTTTGTCAGCCGCAGTGTGTGTGAGTGTGACGTCACTAGGAGCCGCGCTGGGATAGGTTGGTTGCAGAGAAGGGCCGCGCACGGATTGGACGCAGTCCGTGGGGCTCGATTGGAAGGGGAAAGGCAAGCGAAGAGTATTCCGGGAATTAAAGTCACTTATTGATTACAAACTTTGTGAAATAAAAGATGAGAAAATGAAATTTTTTAAAGCATTAAAGAGTGCGATGAAGGGGGAGTCTTACATTAAAGCGAGCGTAGGAGAGGAGACACCACCCGAAGGTACACCAGCTTACATTGTAATGGAGGAAAGGGGGGTAGCTCCGTGCCTTTGGCTAAAGCAATGGCACAAGCTGACAGAGAGACATGGGAGCGTAGCGTTCCCGATCCATGGGACATTCAATATAAGGATCCTAGAGAATTTGAGATTCGCGATGTACGACATGAAGGTACCTCCAAGGCCAGCACAGTTTGAGGCTCTAGCGATTTGGGAACTAATGGCTAGACAGCAACAGCAAAAGAAGTTCGAGACCAGGATATGAAAGGTAGAAAAGACACTAGCGGACGCTAGGTGGGATAATGCACAGAAGGTGTGGAGGTCAGATATATTGCAGGGGATAAAATTGTTTCCCGCAATTGCTAAGGAAGAAGAGGCGACAGGCAAGAAAGCTACCTGTAAGACAAACAGGAGGTGTTCCAAAGATAGAGAGGACGAGGAAAAGTTAAGGAGAGAAGACGAGTCAGAGGATGAGGAGTTCATCATGCAATTGCTGAACGACCGTCCACCACCTTATGTAGAGAGTGAACAAGGTCCAAGTACCAGTTCTGCCCCTCCGGTACAGAATAATGAAACTCCGAATTCAGAAACGCCATCGGGATCTAAGGACCCGAGTTTACTGTTTACCCCGCAGATACCGCAGGTTAGGAGAATATATCCAGATGTGCCTATATTGAAAACATCAGAAAATTATCAGCCGCAGGTCCCAAGGTACTACAGCAGTGACAACAGTATGGGAATGATTCTAGATCCAACCGTAATGGGAGTACAGAATGGTCGCAACCCAACATTGGCACAAGCTGAATCAACCCAGCTTTTGATGCCTCAAAAGCAGATGCAGGGGGGAACCGCACATGCTCAGATGACGGGGAGTCAGACGGGCATGCCGGCAATGATGACCCATAGTGTGGGAATGAACATGCCTCAGAACCTGGGGAATGGACAGAACCCAGATGCGATATCCCTACCCATTACTGTAGGTCCACCGATACCTTTGTACATTCAGCCTAACTCAGGTATGGGTGGTCAAGGATCAGTGGTGCAGAATGGGACGGAAAGGAGGTGCATAGAAAACACTCCAGAGACAACTCCGATAGCGGCTCTGCCAACTGGATCTGGGTCCTTGATGGAGTTTAGTCCCATATGTGCTCAGTCAACAGTGGTGAGGTCGAGTCCCCCACTGATGATACCGCTATCATCGAACACTGAAAAGTTGCCGCAACCATCAATGGCAGTCGATGTGAATGCTAAACTGATGGGGTTGAATGCGCAACAGCTGACGCAGTGGTTCAACAGTCTGAATTCCACACAAAGCTCAGCCAGTGGGAAGGGAGAAGACTATCTGAATAGGGTCAGGTTGAACATGGAAGCAGAAGAATTGGTGGAAGGGACTATGGGTTTGAATAGGTTAGAGTCCTACTCGGAAGAAGAGCTGAGGTATCTATGTCCCAGGATTACGAGAGAAGTGAACAAGGTACATAGAAGGTTGCAAGAAATAGCTGACAAAAACGGGGTTGAGATAGACAAGACAAAACACTTGAGCAGGAGCTATAGATTGGATTTCGGGACCACAGACTTTGAACACATGAGGTCAGCAGGCATGAAAACGCACCTTAGAGAATTGCTGCAGAGTGCACAAGTGGGGAGGTGCTTAGACAAATGGGAAAGTAGATGGGCAAAGAAAAAGGAAAAGAAGAAAGATAGTGTCCTAGAGCATAAGGAGAAAATACCACAGAGTAGTGATGCAATAACCATGTTACCAATGAGGGAGACAGCAGGGGGAAAATTAATACATGTACCGTGGCACAGAAGCGACATTCAGTCTTTTACGGATGATTTTCCCAAACTGAGAGAGAAACCGATTGAATGGTATCAACAGACTGATAGGTTTGTGAAGCTTGCAAAATGTCTTTGGGAAGACCTGAACACCCTCTTTGAGATTGTGGTTCCGGCAGATTTGTGGGAAGACTGCAAAAGGGCTGTAGGTTGGCCGACAAGTGAACCAGAGAGAGACAGGGATACGGGTGCACCATCACCTATGGTAATGAGCTTGTACTATAAGGTGATTGAGCATTTGAAGACGAAGGTTGCCGCGAAAAATGTGGATTGGCAGAAGATTGATCGAACTGCCCAAGAGGCTAAAGAGTCGATTCATGGTTACTATGAGAGGTTGTTGAAGGCGTTCAAGAACTACAGTGGCACGGAAACAATAGAGGCGAAGGACATGCTTCATTTTGTGTTTAGATTTGTGGAAGGGCTGAGACCAGAGATAAGTCAGATGATAAAGACGCATTTGATTTGTTGGCAGTCGAAACCGATTGATGAGGTGTTGAATTATGCGAAATACTGTAGCGACGAAATTGAAGTGAAACAGAAAAGGTTGAAAGAGAAAGTGATGGTGATGCAACTTAAAGCAGCTCAGACAGGTTTGCAAGGGTTGCAAGGGTTCCAACAGCGGATGCCGCAGCCGCAGCCGCAGGGAAACATGGTGTGTCAGCCACAGGCGAGAGGCAGAGGCAGAGGAGGTTTTGGGAGTAATGGTCCGGATTTGAACACTGTTGCGATTCCGAATGGTGTGCAGGCAATGAAAAGGGTGATGCCGTGTCACGTGTGAGGAATCGTCGGGCATTGGAAACGCGAGTGCCCGATGGTGGTGCAGGAAGGTGCAGGTGTTGGTCAGCAAAACAATGATGTCAATGCATTCCGGACAATGAGGGGACCGAAAATGAGAGGTCCAAACCCAAATTTTCAGACCATAAATCAGCTGCAGGGATTACAGCCCATGCAGCCGCAGCAGATGCAGATGCCCCGTATGCAGATGACGCAAATGCAGCCAATGCAACAGCAGTTTCCCATGGTACCTAATCAGCAAATGCAAATACCTTTGGCACCAGTGAGTCAGCAGCAAGTGATGGTTCCTCCACAGGTCTCGGGTCAGGTGATGAATACAAATGGCACAGTACAACAGTTCCCATTACACAGTGAGAGTGGAATAAACAATGCATGGGAGAGTGAAAGTTCAGATGAGGAGGGAAATTGTGTGCTTGCAGCATCCTTGGAAGTTGATCAAAAGGGTCCATATGTGGAGGGAAGAGTTATGGGTCATCGTGTTTCATTCTTGGTTGACACAGGAGCCACACGTTCAACTGTTAGGAGCATTGAAGTACCAAATTTGCCACTCTCAGGGAGAACAGTTCAAGTAGTGGGAGTAGCAAACAGGCACCTGACGAACCCAATCACAGATCCAGTACAAGTCAGAATTGGTAACTATCAAGGGTCACATAATTTTGTGGTATGTGGCTCAAGCCCGATATCACTGTTAGGGAGAGACCTATTGTGCAAATTGGGATGTTCGATTATGTGTTCGAACGATGGAATTAGAATTCAGACGAGCAGTGATGGGGAAGAAGAGGACAGTGTAGAAGGGGATGAGATGGAAACTGTTGATGAAGAATATCCTCTGATTAACCTTTTTCCGATGATAACTGAAGAAGATATTCCAGCTGAATTACGGGAAACAGTCGGAAAGGAAGTGTGGGATATGACAGGAAAAGAGGTGGGATTGGTGAAAGGAGTGGAACCAGTGAAAGTGACCGTAAAACCCAATGTAACCTTTCCCCAGACCCCACAATACCACATGGCACAAGACACCCTCATGAAAGTCGCCCAACTCATTGACGAGTTTGTAAAACAGGGAGTACTGAAAGAAGTGTTAAGCAGTCCATGTAATTCACCAATCATGGGACTAATAAAGCCGAGTGGAAAGGTCCGAATCGTGCAGGACTTGAGGAAAATAAATGACATCATAATTAAATGCTGCCCTGTAGTACCGAATCCAGCTGTGATAATGTTTCAAGTCCCTTGCGATGCCGAGTGGTTCCCAGTCATCGACTTGTCCCAAGCATTCTTTTCGGTGCCTCTTCATGAGGACAGCCAATTTCTCTTTTGTTTCAAATTCTTAGACAGAGTTTACAGTTGGTGTCGAATTCCTCAAGGGTTTTCTGAGTCACCGTAAATTTTCAATCAGATTCTAAAGAAAGACTTGGAAGCGTTAGAATTGCCATTCGAGTCAACCCTAGTACAGTACATTGATGACTTATTGATTGCATCTAAGACAGAAAGTGGCTGCACAGCCGACACCATTGCTCTACTGAACCATTTGGGAAGGAATGGACACAAGGTGTCTCCTTCAAAGTTGCAGTTCTGTCAGAAGAAAGTGAAATACTTGGGTCATCAAATAGAGAAAGGGTCACGGAGAATAATGAAGGAAAGAATAACAAGTGTACTTCAAATGAGTCCACCAAAGACGAGGAGGGAGGTGAGGAAGTATTTGGGGATGGTGAGCTACTGTCGCCAGTGGATTCCCAACTTCTCAACTCTAGCAAAGCCTTTACTGAAACTGACCCAGAAGGATGCCTTGGATGAAATTGAGCTGAAAGGAGATGAGATGGATGCTTTTATTGAATTGAAAGAATGCATGTGCAGGGCTCCAGCTTTAGGTATGCCTGATTACACAAAGCCTTTCACATTGTTTTGTCATGAACGTGATGCATGTTCTTTGTCTGTCTTGACCCAAGCCCATGGTGGCATAAACAGACCAGTAGCGTATTTTTCAGCTACTTTGGATCCGGTCGCAGCAGCACTGCCAGGGTGTTTGCCCGCCGTAGCAGCAGTTGGTATCAGCCTCACTCAGAGTGAAGGAATAGTGATGGGACACCCATTAACAGTCATGGTCCCTCACTCAGTTGAGATACTTTTGACCCGCTCCCGAACGCAACACATGACTGGAGCAAGACTCACAAGGTATGAAACAATAATTCTGGGCTCACCGAATGTGCAGGTGAAAAGGTGCACTACGTTGAATCCAGCAACCTTGCTTCCCAGTGAAAATGCTGAAATTGAGAACGCTGAAGACGTCGAGCACGACTGCCTTCAGGTGACTGAATTTTGCACAAAACCCCGACCTGATATTAGGGATACTAAGCTTGATGAAAATGACCATATTATTTTTGTTGATGGTTCATGTCTAAGAGAGGGGTTGGGAATTTTGAAAGCAGGATATGCTGTATGTACTGTAACAGGTGTCTTGGAAGCGTCCTGGCTTCAAGGAGTCTATTCCGCACAAGTAGCAGAGCTTGTAGCCCTTACAAGAGCATGCCAACTGTCTACATTGATGAAGGTTACCATTTACACTGACAGTCAGTACGGGTTTGGAATTGTGCATGACTTTGGGCAACTATGGTCACAGAGAGGTTTCCTGACCTCTTCAGGGTCCCCAGTGAAAAACGGGGAGAGAATAAGGGAATTGTTACACGCCATTCAGATGCCAGCCGAAATTGCAGTGGTAAAGTGTAGTGCTCATACAAAAGGACAGGACTATGTTTCCCTGGGAAATGCATATGCGGATCAAGTCGCAAGATTTTGTGCCTTGAACTGTATATTGCTCAGGGATGAATGGAATTTGATAAGTGAGCCAGAGCTCGAACCAGCTGAAGCATTTGCCTTGAAGGTCGTGGATACAATGGATGAACTAAAAGCATTACAGAATAGCGTCAGGGAGGATGAAGGAGTTTCCTGGATTAAGTCACAATGTACAAGGAGACCAGATGAGTTATGGGTTTCAAATGAAGGAAAATTTGTTTTACCAAATAGTCTCTTATCGCAGCTAGCGCGGTTCTATCATGGGCAGGCTCACCTAGGGAGAGATGCCATGATAAGATTGTTCAAAACTGATTGGTTTAACCCCAGATTCCGTCAAGTTGCAGAAGCAGTTTGCCATCGTTGTGTCATTTGTCAGCAGATGAACCCAGGAAAGGGAACGGTTGTGAACGTGAGCCACATTGGCAGGGCGGGTGGCCCGTTCAGCAGAATGCAGATGGACTTTATTGAGATGCCTGTGCATGGAGGTCTGAAGTATGTGTTGGTGATTGTGTGCATTTTTAGTCACTGGATTGAAGCATACCCCACACGTAGAAATGACAGCCTTACAGTTGCAAAACTATTGTTGAGGGAGTTGATACCACGTTTCGGATTCCCGATCTCTTTAGAATCAGATAGAGGAAGTCACTTCAATAACGAGGTGATAAAGTTACTTTGCGCAGCGCTGAACATTGAGCAAAAACTGCATTGTAGCTATCGCCCTGAAGCCTCAGGACTGGTGGAACAAATGAATGGTACACTGAAAGCAAGAATGGCGAAAATATGTGCATCGACAAATTTGAAATGGCCTGCCGCATTGCCTTTGGTGTTAATGTCAATGAGAAACACCCCTGACAGAAAGACTGGATTGTCCCCGCACGAAATTCTCATGGGCAGGGCCATGAGACTTCCTGCAGTTCCCGCAAACACGCTTTTGAATATTACAGATGATATGGTGTTAGACTACTGCAAAGGTCTGGCTGACGTGGTTCGCTCTTTCTCTCACCAGGTGGAAGCAACCACCTTGCCACCGATCCCAGGTCCAGGACACACACTGAAAGCAGGTGACTGGGTCGTGATAAAGAAGCACGTGAGGAAGTCGTGTCTGGAACCCCGTTGGAAAGGCCCTTTCCAAGTGATCCTGACGACCACTACCGCTGTGAAGTGTGCGGGAGTTCCCAACTGGATTCACGCCAGTCATACAAAGAAAGTGTTGTGTCCCACAGATGAGGAAGTTGAAGCGCTGAAACTGCCAGTACCTGATAACAAAGTGCCGAGCGCTGAGACAGAGCAAAACAGAACTAGAAGCGAACAGGCAGAAATAGAGGAGAGAGAAATATTCTCTGAGGACGAAACAACCGATTCACTTGGGGAAGACCAAGGAGAAACCTCAGACAGCGACGAAGCAGCTGAAGGTAACAAAGAGCCTGAAGCAGCTGAAAGTGACAAAGAGCCTGAAGAAAGTAACGGTGACAAAGGGCTCGAAAGAGGTGAAGAAGCAGGAGAGCCTGATCAGAGGAGGGCTTTCCCAGAAGCAGACGGTACAGAAAAAGAAAAGGAAAACCTGATAGACTCCCCAGAAGGAGGGGACAAGGCAGAACAGAACGAAACTGTTCAAACTTTCTCAGAAGAGATCGCAGGTCCATCAAGTGGACACAGTGCAAAGAGAAGACCAAGTATATCACCAGTAAAACTAAGAACTAGAGAAACGTTGAACGACAGTGAAGGGCCAAGAGTGAAAGAGAAAAGAAAGGAAGTGTCTGTCGTGGTACCAACATCAAGTGAAGAAAAAGACTTGGCCAAAGAGGAAAGTACCAGTGAGGCAGAATCGAAGAGAGATGCAAAATTGAAAAGGAAAAGGATGCCAAACAGGAGATATTCCGGTCCAGAATGGGCATATGTAGTCAATGACGATTGGACCGACGAATTTGTATCTCTTAGCCTCGAGAACGAAGAAGAAGAGATACCAATAGAAAAGAAAAGTTTTATGGACACTATTGACTGAAAAACTGATAAATGACATTGCTTGCTATAATCTAACGTGATACAACCAGCTGAGACATTGCTAAATCGGATGAGACATTTGCTAACTTGATAAGACTTTGATAACCTGATTGACTGTTAAACCTGATTTGAGACAACGTTGCTAACTGATAAAAGACTGAGTTATTGCCGAATTGAGACAAATGCTGTTAACCGATAAGTGACTGGGCTCCTGAAGAAAACTGTGTGAACATTGCGCTCGTTCAGCTTTGTAACTAATTGCTAAATCGTTTCTTTATAGGTGCTTCTAGCTCTCTGATTCTATACAGATCATGACTAAGTACGCTACACAAAACAGTAGAGTGAAATATTGTAAATATGCGTGTATAGGCTTGATAACTGCATGTGTACTAATAATAATAGCAATAGTGCTTGCAACGCGTGGTAAGGGTGAGAATGAGAAAATTGATGCTTCTACTTCTGCTCCTGTTACTGTCACTGAACTAACCGCATTGAAAAGACTAGAATTAGATGAGAGACACTTGCATGATAAGAAGGAACTTTCGTATAATGTTTTCTATCGCCTACTAACAGAATATGTTGAGACTATGGATGCGAAAGATTGTTATGTGTGTACACAGATACCGACATCGGTAACGGAAGGGGTGACTTATCACCACATGCCTCTTACATATGGGATTACATGTAGTTTAGTAACTTCTAGATTTTATGGTCAAACTAACATACAGTATTTTTATTCAAATTATGATGTTACCTTTGCATATGTTCCTATAATAACGCAACTAAGCCAGATTGCTAAAGATTGGGATGCTAAAATAATGAGGGAATTTTTCGAGCCAATGCAACCTTTTGAAACAGCTCACGCTCATAGGGAAAACCTTACCTGCTCGCTCTCTGCAGTAGAAATAAGCTTTTTAGATCGCACAGATGATAGAAGGGCACAAATGAATGCGAAATTAGAAAAAGAACTAAGTAAGAGGACTTCAGTAGATAATTATGCTTTTGCCGCAATAAAAACACAAGGAAAAATAGCTTTAGACGCTTGGCATGTAGGGAAATTTTGCATATATCGTGGTGAATCTTATTATGATAACATTTTCGTGGGAGCGAGTGAATGTAAACATACGTTTATCTTTAAGGCCAAATGGACATTCATGCTGAACGGACTTGACCCTGTCATACCTGGTGTATATTACATTTGTGGGCATAATGCCTATTATCGTCTTCCAAAGGGATGGTGGGGGAGATGTTATTTGGGTATAGTGTTCCCAAAGGTTTATCAACTGGATGACCTATCGGTGATTCCAAAGACGCCTGGATCTCATCGTATCTAGAAAAGAGAGACCGCAGCTGCTGTGGTAGGAGATATATTTGGAGCCATGATTCCTTCATTGGGAGTTTTGTTGAATTCCATCAAAATAAGAAAGTTGTCTACTATAGTGGATAACATGTTGACAAAGTTTTCAGGTGCTATAATCCTGATGGATGCTGAACTTGCAGCAGAAAGAGCTATGACTCTTCAAAACAGGCTTGCCCTAGACATTCTTTTAGCAAAGGATGGCGGCGTTTGCAAAATGCTTGGTGCACGTCACTGTTGCACGTATATACCAGACAACAGTGTGAAGATTAAAACAATGCTTGCAAATCTAACAAAAGAGAGTGCAGACTTGAAGGAATTGAAAGAACCAGGAGTTTGGGAGAAGGTTGGAAAGGGAGTTGCTTCAGTGGGAAATTGGCTTGGTGGCATTTGGAATGGAATATTACTAAAAATAATACAGGGAATACTAATAGTACTAATTTGCATCTTTGGGATTTGGGGAATAAAGAGGGGAATACTAATGATCATGGCAAGAATTAAGAGGAGGAAGGAAGAGAAAATGATGAAAAGAATGGCAGAAGAATACAAGGCAAGAACAAGGGTAACTAAAAGGCAAAGAGAACTGACAGAATTTTAATGGAATAAAATTTGTGGGAATAGTTTTGTGTGATGACAAATAGTCATCAGAGGAGGGATTGATGACGCAGAAATGAAGGTTTTACATTTATTAGCGCATAAACGTAGTGCCGCAATAATCAAGTGTGACTTTAACCGAACTAATAAAGATTGTACGGGGACAAATGTGCCCTCATAGTAGTTCGCCAACATTTATAAGCGTGCTATATATAACGTGATGTATTAGAATTGTACTAATCTGACATAACCGTAAACGTGTGCCATGATTTGCTTGTTTGAAATGTTTTAACTTAGCATAACTTTAGTGGAGGCTTCGGCCTAGTTGCCTTGTCTCACGGTTTAGATGCTCGTGTTTTTCTAATGTGCTAATAAAACGTGTATTCTTGCTTGAAGCTGTACTTTTCCAGTGAGATCGGTTCACATGCTTATCTTTAAGGTTTCGTGCCAGCCTGGCATCTTCTTCTTTGCTCCAAGGTCAATCTGCAGGTGCAGACAATGGAAGCTCTGAAAGTGAGTTAATTGGTAAAATATGTTGCAACTTACGTTCCCGACTCCAAGGATAATGTATGCCTAGGTAGAAGCTTGTGAATTGTTGTTTTTGATTGGACAATTTGAAGCCAACCTATGAACCCTCCAATGGAAGACCCTACTGGATTTGAACTGTTGTTTATTTAAACCTGGTGCACAAGAAGAAAGCAGCCATTAGCCATGGGCCATTACCCATTGCACCCATTGAAGAAAACGGACATTATTGCCCATTGCAGCCATTATGGCCCATCTTGCCGACCTCGTCATTTTGCCATCTTCTACGATGCCAATTGATGTTCGACGCCATTTTGAATGAGACTTTGATGCTTTCTCTAATCGAGAGAAAGAGACTTTAAGAGATTCTCGCTCTAGAGACTTTAACTTTGATTTGCCCCTTTGCATAAAGTAGTAGTTTTGTCCTTTTATCTTGCCGCTGTGAGGCAATTGCCCCGTCCACCCTGCCCCTTTGCCCCCGTCCCATGCTGATCGAAACCGGTACCTGTGAGACGAAGACTTCCTTGAATGCTGATTGAATTTGGTAAATATGAAAGGAAAATGTACAATTGCATTGTGTTTCTTTTTAGGTAACCAACTGCTGATTTTTGATAAGAGCCCTAGTTAGGAGTTTTCCAAATCAATGTTGCTAAATTGTTTTTGCATGAAGTCCCACATGCAGATGCTACTTTGAGGTTAGATGAGGATTCATTTGTTGCACGATGCAATTTGAGACCTTGTTATGCTGACTAATGTATGCAATTAGCCCATTACAGATTATAGTTTTAGTGGTTTGCGTTGCTATTATCGAATGCATTGTTATTCAAATGTTGCATAGATTGCATCTTTTTCGCCGTTATGGACAGCTATTAATGTTCATTTACATATATCATTTGGTGTTGAGACACATTTATATCGTGCTAGCTTTGTTAATATAGGGAAATACATTCATTAACTTTGAATGAACTGGTGTGGTTATTCATGGCCGAAAGGTCATGGTTCGCCGAAATGTTTTCTGGATTAATTGTGAAGTGTTATGTTGATCAGGGCATTGCTTATGTTCGTTATTGATTATTGATTTGATTAAATTGACTAATCTCGGGTGAAGAGAGCCCCACTTGGTCAAAAGATTCATCGACCCAAGAGCGTCCAAATACAGGTAATTTATTAGGATGGAACGCTCTATCATGTGCTTGCTGCCACAGATACTGAACCACTATGGTAGAGTTTTATCCAAAGTCAGGAGCTGAAAGTAGACGAGAGCCTGCCTCCGACTCCAGGATCAATGCTTAGATCATCCATCACCCTCCTGCCGCTTCTTAGGGTTGCACTGTGGCTTGTCTGGTTGGAGAGTGATAGAAGGGACAAGGGAGACTTGCCTGAGTATTCTCATCTGCTGATAAATGGCACTCCTCAAGTGCTCTCCTGCAGATAGTATCCAGAGAAGGCTTCTCTGCAGCAAACTGCACACAAAAGGGTTTACTTTGCCGCCTTTCGATTTGTAAGAGCTCACCGGGCTAGGTGCTTTCCTCACTGAGGTGAATGCATAGGTGTTGCTATGTGACAAGGGCAGCGTATCACTCCTGCTCCTTATTCTGCTGGTCTTCTTATTGACCCTTTGTGGCTTCTTTTATGACTACAGCGGGTGAAGGAAGGTTGCAGAGTCTTTGGGAAAGGCATAAACTAATTTGTTTATGGCCGGTTTCCCAGCACCCCGCACATCTCCTCTCAATGTTAATTTCTCAACACCTCCGACCTCCCCTTCCTTGCGGCAAATCACTTTGGAGGTGAAAGAGGCTGTCCTCAGTGACTACTAATGCACACCCCTGTTTTGTCTTAACACAATGTACACAGGCTGTGCGAGACACGCAGAGTGTTCACGTATGCCCCGCATTAGCACAGCCATGCTTGTTCTGTAAATAAGAGCAACTGCCTGGTCCCAGGCTGTGGTTGCTGCCCCTTCACTGCCCTCCCAGACAGGCTTCACGTGCCCTGCTCAGGAGCTGGCACTGACCAGTGAATGGGGCATTCCTCTGGTGAGTTATAATGTAATGCACCTGCCTACACCTGGCGAGCAACAGAAACAACACATGCTCTGGGGGCAGACATGCAGAGATTGTGAACATGCATGTTTTTCAGAATGTGCTCCTCACATTGCAATAGTTTCACTATAGAGGCGGTTTAAACCTATGCCTGTGTTTGTGTATATGTTTGCATGTTGGTACATCTGTGTGTATGTTTGTGTGTGCATGTTTGGCACGCACTTTTATCTGTGTGTCTGGGTATATGTTTGTGTGTGCATGTTTGTATATGTTTAAACTTCTGGTGTGTGCTTGTATGCATGTTTCTTGTGCACACACCTCTGTGTTTCTGTGTGCATGTGAGTAGAATGAAGGGATACCTCAACTCATCAAACTCAAAAGTGACAGGTGCTCTGCCCCATAAGTGATGTCATCAATGACTTAGAGCCCTCTCCGGAACTGACATGGGCTATGATATCATTTGAACAATTGCTAGTCACATGTCGGGGTTCTTGCCATAGTGTGTAGGGCTATGGGATATGTAAAATTCTAACCCTACCAGTGTGCGCAGTGTTTGTGAGCCTAAGAAGGTATGCCTGGACATGTTCAGACAGTCACAGCCCTGTGACAGCTGTCTGGCACATCAGAGCAAGGGTCTGTGTGAATACACAACCAATCCCACTTTTGCTGTCTAACCCAAAGTGGGGCTGGTCAAATGTGGCTTTTGAAAAAAAGATGTGTCTTTAATTAGAACCAACCCTAATGAAACCTTAAAACTCAGATACTTGCTCCAAACTTCCCATGAAAATGATCAAATGTGATTAGCAGATGTGAAAGTATAAAGTGACCACAAAGGTTTACACAATCAATGATTGAAACAGACAGAAACTGTGAAATGAAACCCTATAACCCAATGTTTGCTCCAAAGTTCCTACGAGAATGGTCAAATGTGATTAGCAGATGTCAAAGTATAAAGTGACCAAAAAGGCTTACACATACAAAATGTTGAAGCACACAGAGGCTGTGAAATGAAACCCTAAAACACAGATGCTTGCTCCAAACTTCCCACGAGAGGGCTTAAACATGATTAGCAGATGTCAAAGTATAAAGTGACCACAAAGGTTTACACAATCAGTGGTTGAAGCACAGAGAGGCTGTCAAATGAAACCCTAACACAGATACTTGCTCTAAACATCCCACAATAATGGTCAAATGTGCTTAGCGGTTGTCAAAGTATAAAGTGACTACAAAGATTTACACAATCTATGGTTGAAGCAGAGGCTGTCAAATGAAACCCTAACACAGATGCTTGCTCCAAACTTCCCACAAGAATGGTAAATTGTGATTAGAGGATGTCAAAGTATAAAGTGACAACCCAGGGTGACACAATCAATGGTTGAAGCAACCCCAATGCTATGAAATTAAACCCCAAAATACAAACACATATTTCTGTGCCCAATCCCTCCACAAAGAGAATCCTGTGCATATTTAGCATGCTGTAACAAGTTTAGACCTACCCCCAGGGTCATACAGAAAATCACATTCACAAGCCGCTTTGAACTACTTATTTGAAGTTTGCGGAGAGCAGGGCTTCCCCAGACCATCAAGGAGAAAAAGTATGGCTCAGAAGGGCAGGGCGCAAAGTAAATAACTATGGCATGTTTTATATTTACAATGTAGGTTTGAAAGGTTTTTAACATGGGGGGGGTATTGTATTTATTGTCATGATTTTTGATTGACTATACTATCGCTTCATATTTAATAAGAATCTAAGACCCATATAATGTGCACAGGAAAGCTGACTTGCCTCTTCATTCACTAATGGCGTCGTCGTGGAGGTTCCTAGGAATGTTGCTAAGTTCAAGGTGCTGGGCTCAAGTTTAAAAATGATTGCTTTAAATAACTACCTCTCAAATCACTGATATAATTTCTGATGTATCATAATGAAAAGCTTCAGCACATTGAAGAAATACACTTTTAAGAGTATTTATCATATTTTACAAGATCTTTGTTGCATGACTTGCATACTAAATATTTCCACAGCTGGCTGGGCTGGTGCACAGACTCTTAGAGCCATGTCAGACCGTGGCTGTCCATATTTATTTGTTACCTGGCTCACCTTTAGACATGGGCTTTTAGTTTTACTAATGTTTATATCAGGAATTGGAGAAGCGTCCAATGCTAGGCATTGTGCTGGGCATAAAGGAAAATCCACTTTGCCTTAACGTGTTTATGTAGAGATAGTTTCTTTATACCAAATTCCTCTGCTCATGCGAGGTATCACACAGTTCGCAAGCAGGCAAGCGCTTCAACGCCTCGTCAGGGTCAGTAAGCACTATACAAATGTTTAAGTACAATACAAACAATACAGGCCTTCCGGGTTCTTAGAATGGTGAACGGTCATACTAATCCATGCGTGTATGAGTAATTGCGTAAAAGGTCACAGGGGTATGTCTAGAAGATCTTAATTGCATCATTTCAAGAAATCTTAAAGTTGATATACCCCTCAAAGATCATAGATCAAAGGGTTGTTTGCATAGTACATAAAGAGGTTATTTCACTAACAACTTGGAGAAAGTTGAAGACCGTTATGGACGGATATCTGTGAATGAAATACCACTACTCCACGTTTGGAGGAAGCACAAATAGTTAACTACAACATGGACAGATGATTCAACTTTGTGTTTTCTTTCTCACTTCTCTTGTTCCTTATTTCCTTTCTCTGCAAATTTGTGAGAATGAAGATATGATCTATGTGCTGTTTCTAAACTTTCACATAAGGTGATAGGGTAGGCGACCAGGTGTTAATGTAAACAAGGCCAAATTCGGATTGTTTAAACTAGCACAATGTTAAATCACAGTGCGTCATATCTGAATCCTAAATCAAGAAATGATGGCGAGAAAGGAATATTGGTGAATGCTTACGAAGTGCAAGCAAAAACACTCCATTGTACACCACTGAGTCACTCGTGCTTTATGGGCGTAAAATAATTAGAAAATAAAATAATTTTAAGGACCTTTGAAATTTTTGTTCGTGTGCTGAGAAATTTTACCAGACAGAATTTCGAAAATGCAGTCTTCTGGTTTAATTGTTTTATCTTTTATTTACACATTGTAAACTAGATGTGACACAGTGAATATAATCTGATCATTATAAGAATCTTTACCTGAATGCCTATAAAGCTATACATTTTAAATCAAACTGTGATAACCCAATGGAATTTGGCTCGCTCACTCAGGGAGAGCTCTCCTGCCGAACTTGATTTGTATGCATGGCAACCCTTGCACTGCTGTTGCCTACACGGTATCTGTGCTGTGTGTCTGAATGAAGCTTGCATTTGTGTTGTCAAGGCGAATCCTGTCTTGAGTGCGCAAGGACATTTACAATGCTGATACTTTTTGTTTGTGCCCCTGTGTAACAGTTTAACCATCTTTTTATATTTTCATAGTCTTTTTAATACATGTGTCATGTGCACAATAAATCTCTTAAACAGAAAAGTATGTGTGGTGCAGGGTCTAGCCAGGATCATAATTTAAAACAGCAGTTGAAAGAGACTTCTTAAGGGTCTTGTGTTCATATGCTTAACTTTTCCTGAAAAATATATGGATATAGTTCTGAACCAATAGTGTAAAAACATCATGGCAATAAGTGCCAATTATTTTTAAACTGCATGTGTTTTACTTAACCGCTCAGTCTCCTGGGAGTGGTTGCTTTTCCAGATTATTGAGCTATGGTTTTTAGCAGTATATTACTCTTGAATATCACATAACTCAAAATGAGTCATCGTCAGATGATTATAAACTGTGGCAGAAAATTAGTTATGGTCTAAAGCCACCTGTGCCACAAGAAAAGTGGCACATCACAAGTGATGTGCCACTTTCTTGTAAATATGGCCCCAAGTTTGAACACTTGCACTGCTGTAATCTGGTGAAGGCGCAATATGTTGAAAACTGCAGCTTTGTTATGAGATCCGTTTCGGAGCATGAGTGGCCAGATATGCTAACATCAGATGCGGAACTCACCTCTTTCATTAGGAGTCACAAGATACAGGAACCAATATAGCCCTGCAATGCCTTATTTGGGGGTCGTATAAAAGCTTTATGGCTGTACAGGGCCATGGGTGAAGGTGAGAAAATACATTATTACCATTTCAAGAGTCTGTATCCGTTTGTGAACAAACTGAAGTTATACCCCTTTGTCCATCCCACCATCATATATAGGGACTCTAAACCCATAGGTGAATACTTTGGGCTAGTTAAATGCCAAATCTCTCCACCCCAGAGGCTTTACTTCCCAGTGCTACAATACAGAGTCAATGGTAATCTATTGTTCCCACTATGTCGAACATGTGCCAAAAGTAAAGACACTAGCGAGTGCAGACACAATGATGAGCAAAGAATGCTGGTGGGAACCTAGTGTAGCATTGAGGTACAAGCCAACTTGGTAAGAAAGGATGCCAACTTGGTAAGCTACTGGAAATGTGGCACTTTGAAAGGACTACAACCCAGCTCTTTTGAGACTATATCAATGTATTTCTCAGAGACAAGCAAGGGGCACTGGAATTCCAGAATGGTGTATTAATAAGACCTCTAAGCAAAAGTACATCAGTGACTACTACAGTCATGAGGGTATAAGCTTGAGACCCAAGTTCATCGAGGTCAACCCAGCCACTCCCCAGTTAGCCAAGCTCTGCTTCAACTCCTCTTGGGGAAAATTTGCACAGTGTACAAACTTGTCAAACACAACCATAATAACAGATCCTGCCAAGCTGTTTAAGTACCTTTTTGTGCCGTGTTAGAAGGTCTCCAGCTGCAAGTTTATTGATGATGAGGCTGCAGTTCTGTGTTGGAAATACACAAAAGAGTACCTCACAAAGTGTAACAATATGAACATCTTCATAGCCTGTTTCATAACCGCTCATGCTCGTTTAGAGCTTTACAGGTGGTTGGATAAATTTCAGGACAGGTCTTTGTATCACAATACCTACTCTGTTATTTTTTTTTCTCGCAAAGTAGGGGATGAAAACCCTCCACTAGGTGATTATCTAGGAGATTTGACCAGTGAGCTAGAAACAGGCGAGTACATAGTCAAGTTCATCTCAGCCGGACACAAGACTTATTCTTACAAATCATCTAACAATGTAGTGTGTATGAAAGTAAAAGGCATCACCTTAAATGTTCATAATACAGTCAAAATCAATCAGTCTAAAGGATCTGGTGAATTAATACACTATATTGAGCAACCGTCAAAATGATAAAACAATTGTAAAACAGCCTAGCATAGTCCTGTCCAAAAACCGGTGGGAAATTACAACTCAACCACTGCATAAAACCTTCTGCGTAGTGTTTGATAAAAGGGTCCTGACTGAAGACTACAAAACCTTACTGTCTGGTTATTAAAGGTACATTAAGGGGGTCATTCTACCGCCAACAGGCTGGCAGTGCTCCGCCGGGCATTCTGACCGCGGCGGTACAGCCGCGGCCAGAAACAGAAAGTCGGCGGTGTACCGCCGACTTTCCGCTGCCCATGGGAATCCGCCATGGCGGCGCAGCTTGGGGATTCCGACCCCCTCACCGCCATCCTGTTCCTGGCGGTTCCGCCCGCCAGGAACAGGATGGCGGTGAGGGGTGTCGTGGGGCCCCTGGGGGCCCCTGCAGTGCCCATGCCAATGGCATGGGCACTGCAGGGGCCCCCGTAAGAGGGCCCCACTTTGAATTTCAGTGTCTACTCAGCAGACACTGAAATTCGCGACGGGTGCTACTGCACCCGTCGCACATCCTCCACTCCGCCAGCTCCATTCGGAGCCGGCATCCTCATGGAGGGGTGTTTCCCACTGGGCTGGCGGGCGGCCTTTTGGCGGTCGCCCGCCAGCCCAGTGGGAAACCCAGAATACCCGCGGCGGTCTTTTGACCGCGCAGCGGTATTCTGGCGGTTCCCTCCAGGCGGGCGGCTCCCGCTGCCCGCCGGGGTCAGAATGACCCCCAAAGCCTTGTATCCGCCTGACTATGGACACCAGATTGCAACATCCGTTCTCCTGCGTTTTAGCAGGTCCCTCAGATTGGGGCAAAAGTAATTTTATAAAGAAGCTATTAGAAAATGCTCCTGTGGTTTTATCCCAAATCCCTAACAATATTGTATGGCTTTATTCATGCTGGCAAGATCTTTATAGGGAACTATCCCTAAGGTTCCCCTTCTTCAAATTTATAGAAGGCATACCTAATGATCTTACCAACAACGCATTACTACCTACAAGCCTTGTAAACATGGTAATTGTAGATGATCATATGCGCAAAAGTGGGGATCACCCTGAGATAGAAAAAGCTTTTACTCAATATTCACACCATCGCAAACTTAGCATATGCTACATTGTGCAGAATTTGGTTTACAAGGGTAAGAACAGCTGTTCTATAGCTCTTAATGCCTCATACCTTGTTGTATTTAAACCCTCTATGACAAACAACAGATATTTACCATAGCTAAACAGATGTACCCTGGACACACACAGTTTTTCTTGGAAGCCTTTAAGGACGGCACACGAAACCCCACAGATACTTACTGATAGACTTAAAACCCAATACTCTAAAAGACTACAGACTACGCGCTGGTATATTCCCACCCAATCTCCCCATAGCTTACACACCCAAAACCAAACCCAGAGCCTATAACATTAATTGTTAAAAAGACTTTCGTAACATTTACACTCTAAACCTCATAATGTAAGGTGTTGACCATGTCTGCGTGTCTACGCCATGATTTAGACCTCCTAAAAATGCTTGTCACAGCTAGCTCCTAGCAGAGAAAGGGCTCCCCTCATTTCTAAGAAGAAACTGGTAAAACATTCTGTGGTTTTATAGGTTCTTTGTTGGGCATAGCTATACCATTAGTTACAAGCTTCCTAGCAGGGAATTGATGAATTACGCCCAAAAGATGTACTTAGTGCTGCGCCGGAAGCTGGAACAGTTGGGCCCGTCTACGGGCGACGCCTGGGATATACGGAAAAATGAAACGCTATGTCTAGATGCCAAGATTAAAGAAATTTTGAACCATACTGGTTCAAAACCTCACGACAAAGTAGGTCTTCACTCCAGAGCTCTTCAAAACTTTTTACAATATTACAAGTAACGGAATACTGAAAAAAACAAGCTGATTCTATATATCCCTGACTCTGAATGGCCTCCACCTACCCCTGCAACGCCTGAAGATCAACAAACATCACCACCACCATCCTCAGATGTCTTTGTTGAAGAACTTAAAAAAAATATAAGTCAAAGGTATAGAGGGGCAGTGCAAATGTTGCTAAGTAAAATGTCAGCTTCTAAAGACTTGACCTTGTAGAATGAGCGTGGCAAATTCCTTTACAGAAGTCAGACGGTTGTTGGGTCCCACATGTACGACCTAGTCAAAGGTCTCACACATCCCAAAACACTAGTTCTCCAGAATGCTCCTAGAGGTTGGGGCCAGTTGCTGTGCGCCTCCGCATAACTCAACTTTCCTTCAACTATCGTTGGGAATGCCGATCACAGACATATGCTTAAAAAGTTTGAAAGCCCACATCCCCCAGTCGCCAGCAGCATCTTTCATTGCCCGGCTATGACCTGTCTTTGGAACTTAAAAAAAATTAGATCCTGTCCAAAGCACACCAGTGGCTTACAGCCCTAGTTTATTATTTTTTTTCTAACTTTTGATTCGATGTATATGTGTATAGTGTGTATAGTTTTGCTATAGATAACATATTGAAGGATTTTTCTTCTTTTATTTCTTTAGTAAGTTTATCAGAGTAATGTTTGTACTAAAAACTGATTGTAATAGACACTTTCAACTTTTCAAAACACTCTGTCATCTTTTAAAAGCCTTTAAAAATGTGTGTCCTGGTGTCAGGATAAAGATGTATGTTCTGAATTCAAGTTTAATTTTTTTATTGTAGACATTCATCATTACACAAACAGGTGTTACATGACCTTACACTTTTGACAAACACCGTATTCTGTTTTAACAGAGCTTGATGCAGACATGGTATTTTCTTTCACATATTTCACAACAATACTGTCATTGTTTACTAGATCGCTCAAATGTAGATTTAAAACATTTGTAAACATCATACCCTCAGACATTACACCAATAAAATATATACAATGTTCCCCACTTGTGATGGCTAGACAAACCAGTAACTGCATCTTGTTATACTCTACCCTAGCAGCAGCTTTTTTTACATACTTACTTGAATATAGGTTTTGTGTTGATATGATGTTCGGGGAACACTGCTGAACTGTCGAACACTGTAACCTTGTCGATATCCAAAAATAGGGCCACCCAGTGTGTTCCACCCTTGTAATGCGGATCTGTGTTAAAGATGAGCATGCTGGTCTTTCTACCTCTATTTCCACACGTAGTCCACCACTTGGAAAAACACATGTAAAGTATTTCTTAGCGTATTTAAGACAGCATAAGAACTTGCATAGCTGAACAGTTTCCATTGCTCAATATTTTAAAGATAGTCAACCAGAATCTGTCAGACGTGGTTGACCTGAATGATGCAGTCGAATACAGAGAATACAACCATGTTCACATTCGTAGCCAAGGGTTGACTAAAACGTATTTCAGCTTTTGGATTGCCGTTTTTGATCAAATTATAGTGGTCGCTATCTTACATGTCAGGTGTCAGATAAAAAGCAAATAGTGTGTAGCCAGCTGCATATACTTCTCTTGATACAAGGACTCCTGATTCCCACAGGTGTTTCCCAGTTATCAAAACCAGACCGAGATATTCCCTGATAAAATTAGCTGTTCCAAAACTAGGTGTGAACAGTTTTACAGGAATCACAGACCCCTTATGGACCAGCGCAGTGTAGTTGATGTTGTAACATTTGAAATTCATAGGGTTTTGAGGTATAGAGGCCACTAAAAGCGTTATTGTCCACAAAACCGATGATAATAGGTTTCTGTAGTTGCCCCAGGAATACATTTTGCTGCTGGGTTTATCTGGTACCAGTTGGGATGCTGAATATCTTCAGAACTACTCTTTCAATAGCATACTTGGCGTTCAATAGCTGTAAAGCTTTGGCTTGAGTCAGTCTGACGTTTGGTGACACTTTCACTCTCTTTACGAACAAGCTAGCTGACTGTATGACCTGCTTATTCTGCTCCCATCCCCACTGATTAGACAGAACGAGTTCCTGTTGCGGTTAAGTTTGATCTTAAGATCGATACCATAGACGAGCAGTTTATCTTGGAAGAAAAGGTCCGAATGTTATGTCCAAGGAGGTCAAACTGTCTACTACCTGCGGCAAAGCTTGCTTTTTTTACAAAACCTCGATTGTACCCATTTAGCTCCTTGTCTTCAAAATGTCTGTAAGTATCTTTATAGAAGAGCCCCACTGAAAACTTGGGGGCATATTTATACTCTGTTTGCGCCGAATGTGCGTCAAAAATTTTGACACACATTCGGCGCAAACCTTGCCCCATATTTAAACTCTGACGCCCGACCCCGCGAACGTCAAAATTCCCTGTGTGCGTCATTGTTTGGAGGCGGGAAACTGCCCTGCGTTAATGATATGCAAGGTAGGCGTTCCTGCCCAAAAAATGACTTTAAGGCCTGTGTGCCTTATTTATACTCCAGCGTCATTTTGACGCACAGGAGGGGGCGGACCTTAAAAAACGGCGCACAGCCTGATGTGTGCCGTTTTTTAACACCTGGGTCAGGGCAGGCGTTAAGAGACCAGTGGGCTTGGAAGGAGTCCAGAGGTGCCCTTCCCTGCCCCCAGGAACACCCCCTGCCACCCTCGCCCACCCCTGGAGGACACCCATGGATGGGGGGACCCATCCCAGGTCAGTACAGGTAAGTTGGTGTAAGTATTTTTTTAATTTTTTTAAAGTGGCATAGGGGGAACTAACTTGGGCCCCTGTACATGCCACTGTGCCCAATGACCATGCCCAGGGGACAGAAGTCCCCTGGTCATGGCCATTGGGGAAGGGGGCATGACTCCTATCTTTGCTAAGACAGGAGTCATTTCAATGGGGGTTGTGTATAAAAAAATGGCGCAAGTCCGGTTTGAGGCATGATTTTTGACTGACTTGCACCATTTTGTGACGCACAACCCCCGTTTTCCCCTACGCCGGCGCTGCCTGGTTTGAGTCATTTTGTTTGACTAATATCATTCCTTAAATAAGGCACCTGCATGGCGCGTAGGAATGGCGTTAGCCGGCGGTAACATTTTTGACGCCAGCGCTGGTTTGCGTCAAAAAGTATAAATATGGGCCTTGGTATCCAGGGCGCCACGTCTCTAATTTAGAATACTCTCGATGTAGGCCCTACATGCGTATATGTTGTCACTTTGCATAATAAGTCGGTCGCCAAGGGTGATGTCCACCTGAAATGGGGTAAGCAATTGTTGCCACTTTAGCATCATCTGCTATGTTGGAACCATCCGCTTTTACGATTTTACAGATAAGGTGCAGCAGCATATTGTTAAGATCCGGATACATATCTGTGGACCTGGACACAAAAAAACTCTCAGCGCCAAAGGCGTCAAAGCAGCGATACTTCCATGAAAAAGCTGTTTTAGATGCTGGTCTGGGTGTGTTTTAGAGAAAACAAGTCTAACCCTGATTTGGTGCATTTACGCAATGCACATTGTACGAAGGCAACATTTTAGGTTGTTGCGCTTTAAGAAATATTTACGCTAGTGACCGTCCATCTGCGACTCTACAATGGTACTATACGCATAGAGTGCATAGAAACCACTGTTATTATCAGGGCACGACGGGTCCGGTTCTACTAGGCTTGTTATATGTTGTACTGTTCCTAAAACCCGTCGTAATTTACCCGTACAGCTAAACACGGTATCACAATTTGGAGCTTTATGAAACACCTTCTTTCTAATGTTATCAGGGCCTGTCACATGTAACTCCCAGTAAGAGACCTAGTCCAGGCTGTGGGAGAGTCACTGTGGCTGTGCAGATGTAGGACTGTGCCCACTCCTCGTATATACCAGCAGATCCTGGTATGTGGACAATATAATGCCCTAGTGGCAAAACTTGCCATGAATGTCTCAGTCCATTTACTAGATTAGAAAGATCACAAAGGTCCAGCAGGGGCTTTCCTCCCAATGTGGGTGGGGCGCACATCAGACCATAACCCCCTATTGTCCTGCATCTTGCTGCTGGTATACCCAGCCCTTGAGGGGAGCACAGCAGCCACAAAGGGGTGAATACAGGTCATATTCCTGTCTGTCACATTGCCAAGTTAATGTGTTAGGTTCTGACATCTCCAACTGACGATTAAGGATGAGCCATGTGTGACACAGAAGGTGTGCAGATGTGTCATGTGGTGCATACTGATGTGCCTTGCCTATTGACCCAGTGACCTAGCACACAACTGGGTACAACCCACAAACAATGTGCTCTCCAGGGACAACACATGGCTGTGTACACTGAACAATCAAATTATGTTTGTTGTTGTTGTGAGTGTAAGTTCTATGCTACATACCAGTACTCCTCAGTGTCACAGGCCAAAGGAAAGGAAGTGATGGATTACTGTCCTCAGCCATGTGTCTGGTCAACTGAGTATATTGGTATCTGCCACCAAGAGGCTACTTTTCTTCAGCGTCTGACGGATGCTGGTGCCTCACTATTGTCTGTAATATGAAGGTGGCCCTCATACATGTGACAGAGCATACATTGCTCTTTGGGTGAGCTACAGATCAATACCTTACCTTGGTAAGTGGGAAATGTCAATTGACATGGTTTGTGTGTCATCCCCGTTGTCAACATTCATTGTGTCTACATGTTAGCATGTCTCCCTTTCTCTTTTGAAAACATTTCATGCATGAAACAGCAGTGTACACATTTTTTCGAAAGAGAAAGGGAGACATGCTAACATGTATATACCCCCACTGCAAATGTCCTATTCCAAACACGGGTTGGCATGCAAATATATGTGAGGGAATATAGAAATCATCCCATTAACACAGGACATTTGCAGTGGGGGTATATTTCATGTGGTGCTACAGACAGGAGTGTGTCACCATTGATAGTTGGCTTACACATATCCTCAACTGTTATTGCATGTCATTAGGCATGTCCAACCGCAGTAGCAATGAGGGACATGGCGTGTATGACTAGATTGTTTAGCCACAATGTGCATTTCCATGCCATTGATGTGGTATCATGTGCAAAAGTGCACTGCACATGTGTAATGGGGAAGGGTTGTAGCATGACTGTTGGCATGCATCATGGAGTGACTTGTAGTTATGTTTGAATCATACGTGTTAGGGGACAACAATTCATCCACAGACATCTGAGTTCATAAGACCAAAATGGAGACAGTGATGTAGCTTCTCATTGGGCAACATGTTGAGGGCCTTCTACAAGTACTTGCAAATATCTGTGCCACTCCAACATACAAAGTACTAATGGCATCTACTGATGCAATCGGAGTATGTCATCGTAAGGGGTACCAGACATTAGTGGTGATTTCCCTGATTCATTTTGTTGTGGATTTTAGGGTCATATCTCCCTCAATTTGCACATTTTGTCAAAAGTGTACATTTCCATGCCAAACGTGTGGTATGTCTGAGCAATATTAGTACTACCTCCATGACTTCATGTGGACAAATTTCACTTGGTGAAGTGTGCATTGTTGATATGGTTCCAGTTAAACATGAGTATTACCATGTCACCTTCTCCAGGCTACTGTACTGTTGTCAGCAACATGGCATGTTCTGGGAGCATCATTTCACATTGTTGTGGTGTTATGTATGTGACAAACAAATGTCTGCATGACCTTGTGTGGGATCCGTGTAAATGAACTTGGCATTGGGCTACCATTGTATTACAACAGGTAACTGAGGTATGCTCAATGAGGCAACGCATTGAAGATAATGTGGTCTCCTACTTGTTCAGTAGTTACTGTGATTGCACAACTTCAACCATGCAATTGTAGTTGTTTGGGATCCTGATTTTCCTGTGGGCAACTGTTGACAGTTCAGCTGGCATGCATGCTTATGGAATGGTACATGTAGGAGACACTTTGATGTAGTTTGTTGCTGGGGCCTACTGGACGTCATGGAAATGTTTGCTAATCACAGCTGTTGTTCAAGTGTACTCATAAACATGTGGTGACCTTTTTTTTCTTTGTATTTGCAGCATCATCCCAGGCAAGCAAAGGAGACAGGGCACAATCAAGTGGGGAAGCATCCAGCCATGGTACCTCCGGTCAAGACACCACTGGCAAGGAGGGACCCAGTGGCCCGAAGGGTGAGGGGAGTGCCAAGGAAGGAGACCAGATCTTCATCCTCATCATCGGATTGAATCTCCAGGGGCACTCCCTAGTGGTGGCGGGGCAACTAGGACCTACTCCTGTACCATCTTTGTCTGCCACCCCCAGTTCTATTGCCATCCTCCCTGTTGCTCCCCACCCACTTGGCTGTGCCTGCTCATCCAAGAGGGTGGGCATCCCCTTTGTCATAGGCACCTCTGGCCCAGCCTATGTAACCCCTGCTGCCCTGTGTAAGGAGGCGATTGATCTCCTGAGGAGCATCTCTGTGGGTCAGGCTGCCATTGTGAATGCCATCCAATGGTTGGCCAGCCAACTTCAGGAGACCAGTGCTTTCCTGGAAGGCATTCATAGTGCCATGTCTGGCAAACAGAGATCTTTTCAGGCAGTGGCCTCCTCATTGACGGCAGCCATTTCCCCCCCACATTGCTCCCCCCTCCACCTTCCTCTTCCCAATCCAAATTCCCCTTTCCCCTACCTATCCCAAGCACACAGACACATCTGCACAGACCCACCTCAACACACACAAGCAGTACACATAAACACAAACACAAACACCACAAGACAGACGCAGGCACTCAACATACACCCACAAACAAGACATCACCAGACGCCTCCACCACCCACATACCACATCCAGCATGCCCATATGCACCACCACAACAGTCAGTGACACATCCACCACACCCATCATACCCGCAGACACCACCCTAACAGACACACAAACATCTCCCATATCCACCATACACACATACTCCAGCCCAACAGATACACAGACATCCACCACATCCACCATACCTGCAGACACGCCCCCACAGACACATAAATATCCACAACATCCTGCATATCCACATACTCCAGCCCAACAGATACACAGACATCCACCACATCCACCATACCTGCAGACACCACCCCAACAGACACAAACACATCCACCACTCCCACATCACCCAGCACCTCCTCCACCCAGCCGCAAGACACGCAAACTCCATCACTCACACATGCAACAAGCACCACCTAAATGAAAGCATACCTCACACATGCACACACCCAAGACATCCTCACTCACACACCAGGCGACTACTCCCTCAACATTCAAATCCCCAACCCCTTCTGATGTTCCAAAGGAGAGTTTCCTTTTTGACCTTGCCTGTTCTCCTGTTTCCTGTTATCTCCAAATCCCCTCCCAAACTCAAGAGGACCCCACCCACACCCCAACCCATCTCTTCCACATTCAAGTCCTCCCCTGTCACACCTGCTGCCCCTGCAAGCACCCATAGGCGTCCCCCCAAGAAAAAGCCTACCCCTCCTAAGAAACAATACATCCCTCCCAAACCCACCCATCTCGGATCTGACCCCCTCCACCACAAGGTTGATCCCTGAGGTGCCTGCCTGCCCAATTGATACCCCTACCTGTGGTCAAGCCGATGGCAGGTGAACTGGTACCATGGTTGTGCATGGACCGCCAAACTTGTAATGAGGCCCTAAGTCAATCTAAGCACCTGGTTTTGAATTCACAGTGGCACTTCCCTGGAAATTGTGCCTTTCTGGGCAAATCACTTAGGTCCTCATTATGACCCTGGTGGTCGGCGGTAATATGGTGGAAAGTACTGCCAAAAGGCTGGCGGTACTTTCCACCATATTATGACATTGGCAGTTTGGCTGAAGCCAAACTGCCAATGTACCACACCGCCCACCACAGCGGTAACGGCCGCCAGGCTGGAGATATCAATCTCTAGCCCGGCGGCAGTCACTGTACTGCCTGCAGGATAATAACCCTGCCTACTGCCATGGTTTTCGTGGCTTCTTTACCGCCATGAAAACCATGGCGGTAGGCACTATCAGTGACAGGGAATCCCTTCCCTGTCACTATTAGAGATCTTCCCCCTACACCCATCCCCACATTCCCTCTCACCCCCCTTCCTCTCCAAACCCTTCTCTTCATTCACACCCCTCCCTTCACTCACGCACACACACACACCCATACCCCCATTCATCCATGTATTCATACATCCATTCACACACACATCTGCACACACTTTCATACATACACACACACACACGCATTCACAGAACACAACATACACGCACTCACACATCCATACATGCACACACATATGACACGGAACACACACCTGCATACATGCATGCACATACATTCACACACACACACACAACACCCACCTCCCCTGTCGGAGCACCCACTTACCTGTGTTTTGGGAGTCCTCCGACAGGAGACAGGACGGGGCGCTGCTGCCAGCAGCAGCGTCTGCCAGCAGAACACTGCCAGGACGTATTATTTCTCATAATACGGCTGGCCACAGTCTACTGGCGTGGCGCTGGTACTGGCAGCAGCACCACCTTACCTCCATCTGCTGGCATCGCCACAGCCGGATTTCCACCATGCTTCTGGTGGAAATCCGGCTGTGGTCATTGTATGGCAGACGGCTGGTAGCTGCGGCGACGGTCTTTTGGTGGCTGTCCCCGCGGTGTTAGGCAGTTTTTACCGCCAATATCATTATGAGGGCCCTCATTACAACCCTGGCGGTCGGTGCTAAAGCGGCGGTAATACCGCCAACAGGCCGGCGGTACAAAAAAATTGAATTATGTCCACAGCGGAAACCACCAACACATACAGCCACTTTAACACTCCGCCCGTCACGGCAGAGGCAACAAACACCTCGGCGGTAACTGCCAAAAGTCAGGCGGAACACAATGCACCGCCCACAGCATTACAACAAGCCAATCTGCCAGCTTTTCCGGGGCGGTACCAATGCCATCAAAAGCTCGGCGGAAGCAGTACACAGAAGGGAAACGGCTCACCTCTGGACAATCAGGGAACAACCACGATGCCATGGAGCCCGAACTGCAGATCTTCCCCATGTTGGTACACCTCCCCCTACACCAGGAACACGAACGCCGGCGAAGACGACCACAGTGAGTACGGCACATAGCACACAAGGCAGAGGGGGAGGAAAAAGAGAGTGACACACACACACAACACGCAACACTCCAAACCCCCACCCCCAACACCATACCCACAAATTGATGCAATCACATTACTTATACACCCCGTAAATCCCAGGAATAATGCAAGGGCAAAAGGAATTGATTAAATTGAGTGTAATATTGTAAATTTAGAAAAATACGTTCTTAAAGCAATAACCAGGATGTACAATAAATACAAATGGAGGGACAATGCCCACTTCAAAATGTCTGTGGCCCACAGGGCCATAACACGTAGGCCAAGGCCACACTTGACTCCTGCCTCAATAAGGAGAGAACATTGCAGGGGCATCAGGTCGAAAACACACAGGCACCTCAGGGGGACGGGGAATGGGTGAGCACCTCAACCGGAAGATGGTACAACGCCACTGCTCCTGGAGGGGGCTACATGCCCTCTGCGATATCCTGGGGAGTGCAAGGCCACAGTCTCTCAAGTGGATGGTTTGCCCACTGCTTGGTCCTGGGGAATGCAAAGCCACAGTCTTGCAGGTGGATGGTTTGCCCACTGCTTGGTCCTGGGGAGAGCAAAGCCACAGTCTCTCAAGTGGGTGGTTCGCCCACTGCATGGTCCTGAGGAGTGCAAAGCCACAGTCTCTCAAGTGGGTGGGTTGCCCACTGGTTCTGGAGTGGGCCTTGTGCCCAGTGTGCTTCATCCAGGCAAGGAGGGGGCGAGTGGATACCCTTCTTCCACTGGTTCTGGAGGGGGCCTTGTGCCCAGTGTGCTTCATCCAGGCAAGGAGGGGGTGAGTGGATGCCTTCTTCCACTGATTCTGGAGGGGGCCTTGTGCCCAGTGTGCTTCAACCTGCCAAGGAGGGGGTGAGTGGATGCCTTCTTCCACTGGTTCTGGAGGGGGCATTGTGCCCAGCGTGCTTCATCCTGGATGGTGCAAGGTCACAGTCTCTTACCTGGGTGCCACACCTACAGGTGTTGCAGGGGCCAGGAAGCACTACAGCCCATGTAGTCACGACTACACACTGCTCATCAGGGGTGACGGCTGCTCAGTGGATGGCAGTTGCGGGGCTGGCAGCGGTGTTGTCAGTGGTGGGGGAAGGCTCCAGCCATTCCCCTGCAGCTTTGGACGGCTGCCCACTGGGGCTGCTGCTGCTGGCAGTGGTGCTGCTGGTGGTGCAGGTGGTGGTGCTGGCGGCGGTGCAGGTGGCGGTGCTGGCAGAGGTGCAGGTGGCGGTGCTGCCAGTCGTGGGGTAGGCTCCAGCCCTTCCCCTGCAGCCTCGGATGGCTGAAGTGCCATGGCTGGTCTTGTCTGACCAGATGCAGCTCCAGGCACCAGATCCATCCTGCCTGCGGCGTCAGTTCCTTTCACATTGGCCTTGGCAGCTGTTGTCCCCATTCTGCCCTTGGCAGATGGTGGTGCCTCCTTGCTTCAGCCAGCTGGTGTTCCCTTCCTCCCCCTGCTGGCTGGTGGTGCCTCCTTCCCCTTGCTGGCTGGTCGTGCCTCCTTCCCCTTGCTGGCTGGTGTCCCCTTCTTGCCCTTGCTAGCTGGCGGCCCCTTCTTGCCTTTGGCAGGTGGTGCAGGCACACTGGCTGTGCTGACGGGTGCCTCTTTGAAGCCTCTCACACCTGCAGTAGCTGCAGAAACTACAGTGGCCATGGACTGGGTGGCTGAGGTGCTGGGCTGGGTTCTGGCCACCCTGGCCCGGAGTGAAGGACAGGGGGTGAGGGCAGGGAATAGGTCAAGGGTGGCGAGGAAAAGCTTTTTAGGGACACTGGGGTGGGAAGAGGGTGAAGGTTTGGGAGTGGAGGAAGAGGGAGTGGTTATAGGAGGTGTCTACTGTGTTTGGGTGCAGGTGCATGGGCTGGATGCTGTTGTGAGGTGGATGGCTGTTGGGTGTCTGAGTGCCTGCGTTTGTGTAGTTTGGAAGGAGGGGGAACAGACACATTGGGAGAGGACACAGGGGATGTGTGCATGCATGTGGGGGTGGTGACTGCCAGTGAGGGGCGTGTTGTGATAGGTGTGCTGCAGGTAGTGGATGAGGATGTAGTGCATGCAGGTGTGAGTGGAGACGCTACTGGGAGGGAGGTGGACGAGGAGGAGGAGGGGCACACAGTGGAGGCAGTGGATGTTGGTGTGTCTGCATCTGGATGGTGCTTGTGTGAGGGCCTGTGGGATGAAGTGTGGTGCTTGTGTTTGCCTGAGCCCCTTCTGTGTGTTGATTTGGTTGCATGCAGGTCTGAAGGTGTGCTTGGGATAGGCTGGTGTGGAGAGGATTGGGACTGGGTAGGGGAAGTTGGAGGGGGAGGCTGGAGACAGGGACAATGGCTGCCATCAGTGAGTTGGCCAGAGCCTGGAATGTTCTCTGTTAGGCCGCCACGCCAGAGTGAATGCCCCCCAGGTATGCTTTTGTTTGTTGTGAATGCCCTGCTAGACCCTGGATGGCATTCAGTATGGTTGACTGCCCAACAGAGAGGATCTCAGAAGGTCAATAGCCTCCTCACTGAGGGCAGCAGGGCTGACTGTGGCAGGGCCTGAGGTGCCTGGGGTGAAGGAGATGCCAACCCTCCTGGGTGAGCGGGCACGGGAAACTCGCTGAGGGGGTTGCTGGGAGGGCGGTGCTGGTACGGATGTTGGCGGCTGTACCTGTAGTTGGGGTGGGCACAGAGGTGTCCGCCACCGCCAGGGAGCTTCCATGTGTCGGTACTGTCCCCTCCTGTCTCCGTCGTGGTCCCACTGGTGCCCTCAGCGTCTGTGGATTCAGCCTCCAGGCCCATGTGGGATGCAGCTCCCTCCGTCGCCGGTGCCTCTGCTCCTCCGCTATATGATGCTGATTCACACAAGGACAGGGTGATAAAACAAAAAGTGGGGGAAGAGACAGAGGATACACTTGGTCAATGCCAGAAACAACACTACTGTTGGCATACACAACTCACAGGGAACAGCCCTGTGCACTAGGCCATGCACTACCAGTTACAATGCTAGTCACCAGTTCATGGGGTACAATGCCTAACACCATTAGCTGCACACTTGAAACCCACAGGACCCTGCCCGGTAGTAAATGCCCACTAACATTATTGGGGTTGGAGTGTATCTAAGCTTGCCCATCATGGAACCTACCCTGCCATGTTCGCCCTGGCCTTGGAGCACCCACAGCCCACAGCCCACATCCCCCAACCAGGTAACACCTTAACCCATGCAAAGTCATGATTCTGAATCTGCACTCACCCCCTTGTGGCTGCTGCGATGCCTTCAAGCGCCCATCCAATTCCGGATAGGCCTCCGCCAGGATGCAGAACATCGGGGGGGTCAGGGTACAATGGGCACCCCTTCCTCGTTGCGAGACCAGCCCCAGCTGGGCCTCCGCTGTATTCCTTGCCCAGCGTCACAGGTCCTCCCGCTGTTTGCGGCAGTGGGTGCTCCATCTGTCAAAGACCCCCAGGGTCCTCACCGCCTTGGCGATGGCACATCAAATACCCTTTTTCTGATGGGGCTGACCTGCAGAAAAAGATACAGCAGAAAAGGTATTATTCATACCGCCGGGACTGTTATACTCATGGCCCAACATATCCCTCCCATCCCCTTACGCACCACCATTGACCAGCACTCTGCCTAGGACCCCTTCAGCCCCCTCCTACACAAGGCTTACACATACAGCACTTCATGCCCCATGCATCATGCTCACAGTGTACTCACCTGTTGGTCTGGAGGACCATAAAGTTAACGGTACTGGGGTAAGACCCCATCCACCAGTCCCTCCAACTCCTCTGAAGTGAAGGTAGGGGCCCTTTTCCCTGACACTCGAGCCATGGTCGCTTCCAGACACAGGTCACAGCAGCACTTGCAGTGTAGGTCCTCTCCTGTTGAAGGTCAGGTAGCAAGTGAGCGAACAGATAGAAAATGGCGGTCACGCCGCAGCGGTGCGTACTGTCACCGCCGGCGTACATCACCTCTGGTTCCTGGAACCCGTAGGCCCCAATAATAACCAATGCAGTGTTGCATGGCAGTCATTGCCCGCCTCCCACAACGCATACAATGCCAGGGGAATTACTTCATTTCCACTTGTCCCTCCTCACAGGTCAGGCTCCTCCTCTGAGAACCTGGGGTGTCTTTGTGGTGCCATGGGTGTAGTGTGAGTGGTGTGTGTGAGGGTGTGTGGGGTGATGTGTTGGGGTGAGTGCTGTGAGGTGCGTGGATGGTGTATGGGTGATGGTGTTTTGTGGCTCTGATTCAGTGGGTGCTCCTGGCTTGTCTCTCTCTCAGTAGTCAATTTCTTTTTTTCGAAAAGGGTTGTGGGTAGTGTGGGTGTGTGTTTTATAGTGATGTGGGTGTGTGGGTGTGGTGTGTGTATCTGCGTCAGGTGTGTGTATTTTAAATTGTCCAATATTGTGGTTTTTTGTATGTGTGTGTGTATTTTGAACGCAGCAGTCTGTACTGCCAATGGTTTACCGCAGTTGAATGTCCACCGCGGTGATTCGTGGGTGATAATGCTGTGGGCGTATTTCTGTTGGCGTAACGGAGTGGGTTTTGGTACTGCCATTTTATCACTGACCTTTGGGCTGGCGGACTTGTGTGTGTGTCTGTATAGTGGCTGATTTCGATGTGTGGGTCATAATACACGCAGCGTTATTCTGCCGCAGTAGGGTATGTTTGCGGCAGTCAGCATGGCGGTAAGCGGCACTTACCGCCAATGTCATAATGAGGACCTTAATCTGTTATAATGGTGTTATTGTGTGTAACTGGATAATTCAAAGATATAAACCTGCATGTGATATATACAGTCTCACTCCCCAAAATGTACAATGCTCCGGTACTTCCCAATTTTGTCTGTGCTATATAAATATAAACACATACATGTTTTACTTTGTTTAGTTATCCCACTTACTCCACTCTGTAAATGCCCCTTCCTTTTAAGATCTTTGGGAACCCCCTCATTTTATGACATTCAATAGAAGCCCCATATAACTTTCTTTATCTCAGTACACATTCCACACCTTTAATGAGGTTCCTAAAAGTATAATGCTTGATGTCTGTGGGAGCACTTCATCTTCTTGTTCTTTGGAATGTTTCATTCTTTATGTGTTATATGCTGCTTTTAGTATGAAATTATACACTTCGATAAGGCTGAAGTGCTTTCTTTTTTAAGTGTCAAACATGCACTCAGACACAAAACCTTCTCTGTACCAAACATCTTGCTCACATCCAATGTTGCAGATCTGGTGTAACTCTTAAAGCTCTAGCAGTGCTTAGTGTCTGAGTGGAAATTATTGGCAAAGCCAATAGATCTGTCATTAATTTGCTGAAGCATGAAAATACATATATAAATATATGCTGTTTGCATGCGGTAGTACAGTAAAGTCAGGCATATTGGCAATGTGTGTTCTCATACGGGCTCTGAGGATATCTCTGCCCGCATCACGTGAAGTGGCAGCTCCACCACTGTGACTTTAAATACTACCTCCCCCAGAATTTGGGTGTGGCTGTGCCCCTGAGCACCACCAGTACATTGGCTGTCAAGACTGGTGCTGGTTATCCAGAAATACCAGATAGTATTTTACTTTTTATATTATTTACAATAATCTCGTCATTTACATTTTTTTAAACATGTTATGTCTGTGATTACTATTTACAAACTGAATGAGCATAGATGGCTGATTCCGCAGTTGAGGTATTAATGTGCTAACTGCTTGGTTTGCTGCTGAGGCAGTGACTATAGCATCAGTAGTTATCATCGCAGTACAGGAAACTCAGAAACATTGTGATGTAACCTGAAACCTTTTCTTAATTCAACAGCGTGACAAGGTGGCAGACAATCCCTATGCATAACGAACTGCAGGCCATGAGGATCCCTAGCACGGCTGACTCCACTTCTATTCTTCTCTAGTGGATACATCAATTGCCATTATCTTGGATAATAGAAAAATGGGTAATGCACATCAGTAGCAGATGTGCGCATGAAGTGATATATAAAAATTGCAATTATTAAAAAATCTGGGGAGTGTGGAAGCATTGTACATTTCTGGGAGTGAGACTGCAATCTTTGAATTGTCCAATTACACACAATTACACCATTATAACAGATTAAGGTCCTCATTACAACCCCGGAGGTTTGTGATAAAATGGCGGTAATACCGCCAACAGGCTGGCGGTAACTACCACCAAATTGTGACCATGGCGGAAGATCTCAGTTAGACAGCCACTTTACCACACCGATCGCCAGGGTGGAAACAACAGGCATCACGGCAGTAGCCGCCTATAGCCCACCATATTATGACCCCTGAAACCGCCACCTTTTCTGGGCCTGTACCAACAACATCAAAAGCCTGGCAGAAACAGACCTCAGAAGGAAAAGGACTCACCTTTGGAGACATAGGGAAGAACCACAACATCATGGAGCCTGAGCTGCATATATTTCCCATGATATTTTACGTCCTGCTCCTTCACGAACATCAACGATGGGGAAGACGACCACGGTGAGTACAGACGCCTAGCACAAAGGGGAGCGGGTGAGAAAAAAGAGAGTGACACACACACACACACAACCTCACCCCCACCCCCAACACCATACACACAATCAGATGCAGTAAGACAACATATTTACCCCGTACCCCTCAGGAATAATGCAAGGACAACACGAATAGATGAAAGTGAGTGTAATAATATAAATACAGTAAAAATACGAACATTCAGTCCAAAAGTATATACATATGTACAGTTCAAGGGACACTGCCCAGTCCTCAATGTGTGTAGGCCACCGGGCCACATGACAAAGTCCAATGCCCCACCTGTCTCCTGCACCAGCATGGAGAGAACACTGCAGGGGCATCAGTTGGAAAATAGGCAGGCACCTCAGCCGACAGATGGAAAAAATCCACACGTTCTGGTGGGGGCAGCATGCCCTGTGCTTGGTCCTGGGGAGTGAAAGGCCACAGTCTCTCAAGTGGGTGACTTGCCACATGCTCTGGAGGGGGCAACATGCCCTGTGCTTTGTCCTGGGGAGTGCAAGGCCACAGTCTCTCAAGTGGGTGAGTTGCCCACATGCTCTGGAGGGGGCAACATGCCCTGTGCTTGGTCCTGGGGAGTGCATGGCCACAGTCTCTCAAGTGGGTGACTTGCCCACATGCTCTGGAAGGGGCAACATGCCCTGTTCTTGGTCCAGGGGAGTGCAAGGCCACAGTCTCTCAAGTGGGTGACTTGCCCACATGCTCTGGTGGGGGCATCATGCCCCGTGCTTCTGATCCTTGGGAGGATGGGGTGAGTGGGCGGCATATCCACTGGTTCTGGAGGGGGCATCGTGCCCTGTGCTTCTGATCTTGGGGAGGATGGGGTGAGTGGGGGACTTGCCCACTAGTTCTGGAGGGGGCATCGTGCCCTGTGCTTCTGATCCTGGGGAGGATGGGGTGAGTGGGTGGCATACCCATTGGTTCTGGAGGGGGCATCATGCCCTGTGCTTCTGATCCTGGGGAGGATGGGGTGAGTGGATGACTTGACCACTGGTTCTGGAGGGGTCATAGTGCCCTGTGCTACTGATCCTGGGGAGTGCAAGGTACAGTCTCTCAGATGGGTGTCATACTCACAGGATTGGCAGGGGGCAGGCCACAGAACAGCCCCTGGAGACAGGACTACAGACCATCCGCCAGTGGTGAAGGCTGCTTAGTGGTGGTAGTGGTGCCGCTGCAGCAGCTGGTGGGGGGAAGCTGCTGCCCATCCCCTGCAGCCTTGGATGGCTGCCCACTGGTGGTGGTGCTGGTGCTACTGCTGGTGGCGGTTGTGGGGGAAGCTCCTGCCCATCCCGGGCAGCCTTGGATGGCTGCCCACTGGTGGTGGTGCTGCTGCTGCTGGTGGCGGTTGTGGGGGGAATCTCCTGCCCATCCCCTGCAGCCTCAGATGGCTGCCCACTGGTGGTGGTGGTGTTGCTGGTGCTGATGCTGGTGGCGGTTGTGGGGGGAAAGCTCCTGCCCATCCCCTGCAGCCTTGGATGGCTGCCCACTGGTGGTGGTGCTGGTGCTACTGCTGGTGGCGGTTGTGGGGGAAGCTCCTGCCCATCCCAGGCAGCCTTGGATGGCTGCCCACTGGTGGTGGTGCTGCTGCTGCTGGTGGCGGTTGTGGGGGGAATCTCCTGCCCATCCCCTGCATTCTCAGATGGCTGCCCACTGGTTATCATTCCACGAATGTCCAGATGATGTGCCTGGGGGACCAGTAGATCTCCCGTGTCAATGGCAGGGGCCCGCTGTTGTGAGGCTGCCTCTCTCATAATGTTGGCCATGTCTGCCAGCACCCCTGCAATGGAGACCAGGGTGGTGTTAATAGCCTGCAAGTCATCCTTGATCCCCTGGTACTGTCCCTCCTGCAGCCACCTGTTCTCCTGCACGCTGGCCAGGATCTGGCCCAGAGTATCCAGGGAATGTTGTTATGCTCCAAGGATCTCGGTGAGTGCCTCCTGGAGAGTCGGTTCCCTGGGCCTGTCCTCCACCTGGTGCACAGCACTCCTCCCAGTTTCCCTGTTGTCCTGTGCCTCTGTCCCCTGAACCATGTGCCCACTGCCACTGACCCCAGGTCCCCGATTATCTTGGGGGCGAGGTGTGCCCTGGGGTCCCTGTAGTGGTGGACACACTGCTGATTGATGTGTCCTGGGGACAGAGGTGTGGGTACACTGGGTGGGTGCTGTGGTGATGTTTCCTGATGGGGGAGGCTCTGTGGTGGTGTGTGACTGTGGCTGGGTTACCAACTGTCCAGAGGTCCCTGAGGGGCCAGGTTGGTCATCCAGATCCAGGAGTCCAGAGTCGCTGTCATCACTGTGTGCCTCTTCTGTGGGAAGACTGGATATTGCTGGCACCTCTTCTCCAGTGACATTGGCTGGGGTACCTGTGGGGATGTGAATGCAGTGTTATTGTTTCTGTGTGTGACATATTGTGCATTGGTGGGTTGCCCTCATTGGTTATCATTGCCCTGGCAGCTTTTACTTGTGTAAGTTGTTATGTGGTGGGCTAGCGGATTCTCTTTAGTGTGCATGCTTTGGTGATAGGTGTCCATGCAGGTTTGTGAGTTGTGTCCATGCATTGGTATGGCATGCAGGGCTTGGCATTGGAAGGAGTAAGATGTGATGGCGGGGGAGTCGGAGGTGGTGGAGAGATGATAGTGAGGATGAGGGTGGGGGTATGTGATGGCATGCTGGTAGGGGGTAGAAGTAGTATAAAGTTGACTTAACAAAGTCCAGTCATCCTGCTACTCCTGCCAGGCCCTCAGGATGCATGAATGCCCAGACATGCTCCTCCCATGTTGTTAGTTGTGGGGGAGGAGTTGTGCGCCAGTCCTCTGTACAGCGAGTTGGTGTCTTGCTGCAGTGGAATGTACCTTCCCCCGTAGGTCGCTCCACCTCTTCCTGATGTCATCCCTGGTTCTTGGGTGCTCTCCCACTGTCCATGATCCTCTGCCATAGCTCCATCTTCATAGCAATGGATATCTGCTGCACCTGTGCTCCAAGTAGCAATGGCTCTACCGCGATGATTTCCTCCACCATGACCCTTAGCTCCTCCTCTGAGAATCGGGGGTGTCAATGTGGTGCCATGGGTGTTGTGTGAGTAATGTGAGTGACGGTGTGTAGGGTGATGTGTTGGGGTGTGTGATGTAAGGTGCATGGGTGGTGTATGGGTGATGGTAGTGTGTGGGTATGTTCTTGTCTGTAGTCATGATGCCAGTTTGTTGTCAATGGTTTGGAGTCATAAAGGGTTGTGGGTAATGTGTGTGTGTGTTTGACAGTGGTGTGGGTGTGTGGGTGTGGTGTGTGTATGGGTGTCAGGTGTGTGTAGTTTGAATTGTCCAATGTGGTGTTGTTTTGTATGTGTGTGTGCATTTTTAGCGCGGCGGTGTGTACCACCAATGGTTTACTGCGGTTGAATGTCCACCAAGGTGATTCGTGGGTCATAATGTGATGGGCGTAGTTCTGTTGATGTAACGGTGTGGGTTTGGATACCGCTAGTTTATCACTGACCTTTGGTGTGGCGGACTTGTGTCTGTGGCTGAATAGAGACAGATTGGTGTGTGTGTGTCATTATATGGCGAACGGATATCCGTGGCGGCGGCAGTATGTTAGTGGCAGTCAGCATGGTGGTAAGTGGGATTTACTGCCAATGTCATAATGAGGGCCTAAGTGATTTGCACAGAACTGCACAGCTTATTCATGGAAAAACATATTATAATGAGGACATCAAAAAGGTCGAGCCCATTCTGAAAGGACTTCAAAGATTCTGTGAAATACATTTGTGCATATTTTCAGCAATTTGCTGCATGCGAAAAAAGCAGAGTGTTTCTCCTCCTTGCAAAATCATTTTAGAAGAAACACTCTACCGTGTTTTATCTGTTGTATATGCATTTTTTTCAACAAAAAAATGATATCCCAGAGTTTAAAGGAACTGCACTGTTGGGTGGTTGTTACCCATAACACTTATCTCTAAGATCTTATTTGGTTTCACCAAGGGATTGCCTTAAATACTCCACAAATTAGTTGGAGGTAACCGCTGCAGAGTTGTTAAATGAGACATTTTCTGTCAGAACATAAAATGGTCTAATTAATGACATGCATTGAGCCTCAGTGAAGCTGCCCACTGAAGAGGTGGATGCTCCCATGCTAAAGTGTTCCTTTGTGCTCAGAAGTGAAGGAACTGGCAACAGATGTTAGTAAGCACAGTAGGAGGGGAGAGGGTGTTTAAACAGTCTCCTTCCTGCCCAATTATTAAACTGCAGCGAGTAGCATGTGCACAAAGCAAAGTGAAACTACAGAGTTCTTTCCCCACAGCTTGTGAAAATATAATTTCTTGTCTTCTAACAAAGTTGGATGTGCAGATAGGGATGTTTGTATGTCCCCCGCAGTCCCCAGCCACAGACTGTGGGAAGGAGGAATTCCCCCAACCATCTCGGTTCCTATGGCTATGAGTACTTATGGTAAGTGCATAACTTGTGCTTGTTGTTTCCCGCACTTATTTTGAAGGGCCGGCACTTATTTTTCTGCCTCAAGCATTTACTGCGAGCAAAAGACACATTTGGGAAAGACGGAGGAAGAGAAAAACGACAAAGCGTCTCAAAGGGAGAAAGCAAAAAGCCGCAAGAGTGAGCTGAAGGGGCAGGGAGTGGCTGTCAATGGATTGAAGAGGCCTGAGATGGCTTCAGGATTACCTCACTATTCCGTGTTCGCACATTTAATTGCAACAGCCATGTGCTTAAGAGGAGGGCACCTGCATGTTTTTATTTACAATTTAAGTACTGCTTATGGTAGACCTATATGATACCAAAAAATGTGTTTGCATTCGTTGACATGAAAAGCTGTGTCACTTTAGAACAGGCACACTTCAGCCACTCCAGGTCAAATGCACTGAGTCACAGTGGAAGAACTACCACTCCTCACACAGTTTGTGTGTAGAAAAAACTGCTTTAGTGGAAGCAAGCAGAGCTCGCAACTTCAGCTTCTGGCTTAGATGCACTCTCTAATAACCTGACAATTCTAACACAAATCTCTAAAACTAAGCCCCAGCCTCTAAACATTTCCCACCCCTAACGGCTCTACAGCTACCTTTCCTCTCTTTTTAATATTTCATCTTTTAACCACTGTAATAATACCGAATATTCCACTAGTTTGCCATTGACTCTATCTTCCTTCCTTTTCTACCTGCCTGAATCAGACCCAGACTGCTTCCTCCTCATCTTCAATCATGATTTTCCATCATGACCATCCCCATCTTCTCTTCCCCTAACCTTCCCATCTCTCTCCCTGCCTTATCTTGGGCTCTCTCTTTCCACCTGCTTTCAGTGACTTACTACTCCTTTATGTCCAACAGAACAAATCTACCTTCCCATCTCTAGTGAGCCACCCAGACCCTCCTGTGGTAGCTCACTGCCCAGGATGTGCACCATTATACATCTTCTGTCCAGGCATGGTCAGAGGCTATACAATAAAGGGATCATAGAACGCACAAGGTCTTTCTACTGTACTGTTCCTAGCGTGAGTGTGTATTCATTGATATGACCAGATGTACATGTATAGAGTAGCAGAGGTAGCCATGTGGTGCAAGGGCACCCTGCCAAATTAGTAATGAGGTCTCATCATGCGCTCCCCTGCCATGCCGAGTAAGGTCCATCCAGCAGCGTCCTGTCGGATCAGGCCACACTAGATCACCGTTGCCTCCACAGCCCCACCCCCACTGACACGCAGTCGCTGCACGGAGCTGCTCACACTGTGCCAGGGCACTGCAGAAAAGGCTGATGCCTATCAGCACAACAAGGGTGCTGGGCCTCACCCAGCTCTATATCCCACCAACATCAATTCCTGTCATGACGAACACCACCCTCCAGTTCCAGCAGATGAGACCTCCTACCTGCAACCGCACAACACGTCCCACCTGCAGGGTGACTCTGGGCCATGCTGCACTTGCTGAGACCTAAGCGTGTAACCTTCCCACAAAGGGCACAACCACCTGCCATATTCAAATGGTAAGGCCTGCACATCAGCTGGTCACAAAAGAGAAAAAAGAAATAAAAGTGAACATGAGGAAGAAAAGGAAGAAAGTAGCACAATACCCCACAAAACACTGTAGGCCTACAGCCTTGAACCAAGTGCACGTGCCACAACCCAGCAATCTTCCACATCTAAGAAAGTGAGTGAATAATAGTGAGCCCTGTTGTTGCCCAAGGGATTGATGAATCCTACTCAGAGCACCACACAGCCATGGCAGATGATGCAAGTGCAGTGCTCCTACAAGGGCAACAGCAAAGACAGATCCCCCACCAACATGCACTGGTAGGTGTACTACAACCCCCTTCTGTGAGCTAGTCAACCCAGCTACTGCCTCACCCCAATGGAAAATTTGGGTTGAGAGGCTAGCCAACTTTTTTAATTGCCACCTGAGAGAATAATGGGGTGGTTGAGCACTCACTACTACTCCATTACCTAGGGGAAGAAATGTATAAGCTAGTTAAGCACCTCCCCAACACCGGCGCAGCAAATGACTATGCAGTGAGAGCCCTCAGCACACTTTGACCCACAATTAAACCAGACCTCGAGCGTTTCAAACTTCGCCATTTTTTATGCAAACCTGCATGAACTAGCCACTACATGCACAGCAGACGATCAGTCGAAAGAAATAAGTGCACACATCACACAAGGTTGCTGAGACAATTAGAGGCCTCATCCTAAAAAAACAAAAAAAACATTAGCCTGGACAACATTCTCGTCATGACTAGATCCCACAATCTGTTGCCTGCAACAGCCACCGAGATGGGCATCACTATGATCCAGACACCAGAAAGGACCCCCAATATGAAACTAGAGCGAGCCAACGCTGTGTACACAAGAGGGAAGACAAACAAGCCCAGGATGCCTGCTCCCCCACTGACAGGGTCTTTCTGCAAGTATTGTGGTCACCATGAACATCCCTTAGATGACTGCCCTGCCAAAGGACGCACATGCTCAAATTGTGGCAAGGTCAATCATTTTTTAGTGGTATGTCGAGGGGGGCAAAGAGGAAGAGCTGCCAGAGGGAAGTAGTGCAGCAGCAACACCTGTCCCTGAATGAGCCTGAGCCCCAGGGAACTGCCAAACATCCACAATGACACTGACACCAACTAGAAGACTCGTCATCGGAAGACCAAGAAGAAGTCTTCCTCATCTCATTCACAAATGACCAGAAAAACCACAGAAGGCCAAAATCCACATGCATAGTGGAAATTGCAGGATCTGAAGTCAAAGCTCTCATTGATACAGGGGCATCAGTGAATGTGTTGGGCATTCAGCATTCCTCTAGCCGAAGTCTACACTATCCCTGTCACACTCCAAATATTCACATATGGGAGTGAGTCCCTTCTACCCCATCAAAGGATGCATGACTTTATTAGGGTGATCGAACGACCAAGATATCCTGACAACATTCCATGTAGTCGACAAAGAGATCAACACCCTTCTATTGAGCCATACTGCAGAAGACCTAGGACTTGTATCATTTGCACTAAACATAAAAGAAAATTAAGTCGATGAACTACTAATTTAATTTCCTGAACTATTCAATGTCCTAGGATGTCTGTAGGTCCCACCAATTAGGTTACACATTGACAAATCAGTCAAACCTGTAGCCCTTCGCCATCGATGTGTATCGTTTCACCTGAGTCCACTAGTTGAACAAGAAATGGACAAACTCAAAAGCCAAGGTGTGATCAAGAAAGTGTCCCCCAGGGTTATAGACAAAAAGCCAAAACAACCTGGGAAAGTACGCTTATGCATCAACATGTGCCTCCCAAAAAAAGACCATAAAAAGGGAGAAGCACAGCATACCCACAATGTATGATAATATTGTCAGCGAAGCACGGTGGTTCTCAAAATTAGATTTTTCCGCAGGATACCACCAACTCCTCACAGAAGAAAGCAGGTACATAACATTTTCCATACGCCTTGGGCTACGCGGATACAAAAGACTGAACTTCAGCATTTTCTCAGAGGAAGAATTGTTACAAGATGCCATACGAGAGACACAGTCAGAACTCCAAGGTGTCATGAACGTAAGGGACGATATCCTGATCAATTATACAACTGCTGAGGAGTACTACAAACATGTGGGAGACACACCAGAATACTTATGGGAGCACGGCATTACACTGCACAAAGGGAAAATGCTCATTCTCTCAAACGTCTATAGTATTCTTTGGATACGTTTTCAATATGGGAGGTGTAAATGTCGATCACCGGAAATCACAAGCTATAAAGCATGCACCAATCACCGCATCAGAGGTTCGCACCTCTCTGGGCATGACCACATTTTGCAAAAGGTTTATCCCCAACCTAGCAATGAGCGCTGAGTCCTTGTGAGCCCTTACCAAGGTCGATGCTTGCTAAATGTGGCGCCAACATGAAGAAGAAGCATTCCATAAGAAAATGACAGCTCTCCTGAGCAAAATAACAATGACATCTTTTGACCCAAAGAAGAGAACTGAGCTACTTGTCAATGCAAGTCCAGTGAGCCTAAGGACTGTGCTCAAGCAAGACTTTGAACCAGAGAGATGGGGCCCATTGGCGTTTGCCAGCAAGGAGCTCACACCAACAGAAGCATAGAATGCCCAAATCGAAAGAGAAGCCCTAGCCATACAATGGGCATGTGGACCTTTCCAACTATACCTCTGCAGGAGGCCGTTCACAGTGGTCACAGATCACCAGACACTCGTCCCACTGTTCCAAGGTACGGCACCCCATCCACTCCCTCGAGTCAAATGCTGGGCCATTGAGCTACAACATTACCACTTTGAAGTCCTCTCTCAGTAAGGGTCCAAAAACCCAGCAAACTTCCTCTCATGGCGATGATGGCACAGGGACAACTGAAGAATACATCTGAATGGTGTCCGAAGGCGCATGCCCAAAAGCATTGAGTTTGCGTGAAATCGATGAAGCCATTATGAGTGATGCAGTGCTGACAAAGGTGGAAGCTGCCCTACAGCAAGGCTTGTGGAATGACTTCCTACGTGAATGCCAACAGCTGGCCTGACCCAGATAAATAGAGACTCACACAAATGTGGGGGGGGTGCATGATGACCTCAGCGCCACCCATGTCAGCCTCATACTGCAAGGCTGCAGGCTAGTGATCCCCGAGGGTCACAACACCAAGTAACACTAGCCTATGTTGAGCATCTAGGAACAGCAAAAAAATGAAATCACATATGTAGGAGAAACTGTGGTTCACAAACCACAGTTGATGACTTGGTGTGACGATGTCCTGCATGCCAACTCACAGCTCCCAGGAAGCCTCAGCCACCATCACTACAGAAGAACCCTGCACTATCCCATGGTCCAAAGTGAGTATGGACTTTGGGAGTTTCCCAGACTGGAGAGTTGCTGTGGTTCTATTGGAGCTCATATTTTTGTCCAACCTTCAGCTTAACCACATACTCTAAGAACCACTATCATTATTCTTTAACACCCATTCCTCTACCCCTAAACCTTCCCCATCCATAACAGCTCTACCGCCTCCACTTTTTTTTTAACATCAATCTTTAAGCCTCAGTGGTGGTGTGGTCTGCAAGATGGCAGATGACACATACTGAATGAGGGCTCCAGTTGACCTCTGTAATAGGCCTCAAGAAAAAGAAAGATGGTCCACTCTGGTCAACACATGGCTTAAGAGGGAAACCTGCAGAAGTGTACACTGGGCGAGACAAGTACAGGCCTAAACCTGGGTACCATGTTAGAATGGAGTACAGGGACAGACAGGAGAATGGAGGGGAAGACCAGGTGCAGGGAAAAGCAGTTACAGCCGGTCCTCCCATACCACAGATAATTTAGAAGGTCACACACACGCAAGCAAGCCTCAGTCACTTTCTGATATCAGTGTTAGGAGGAGGTGTAAATCATGGCAGACCTGAAAGGGAGACACAAGATGTTTGTGTGTGTCAAGGTTGGTAGAGGGAGGAGGCCGTAAAACCTTCAGAGCATGGAAGTAGCGTAGGGAGGATACACTTATAGAGTTCCAAGAGTGAGATCAAAAGACACTGTGCTTGTTAGAGGATGCATACATATATGATATATGCCACAGCTGCATTTTAGTGACAAGTAGTCAGATGCTTTTTAGAGAATTATTGCTTGTGCCAAGGATGAATAAGATAACAAAATATCGAGTTACTGTGCTAATTGGGAATATAATAAGGGATGAGAAGTTTCCTTTGTGGACTAAGACTATAAAAGATGCTGTTTGTAAGAGCTGAGTTGAGTGTGGTTTCAGTTACAGAACTGAGGTGTATTCCCAGACGTATTTTTATTTGATATAAACATATACTATATTGCCATCAGAGTTGTGTCACTTCTTTATTTCTTGAAATTCAACTACATTTTGGGCGAGTGGCAGCCAGGAGCCTCGTCTCTTCAAATCCCTGGACTTCAGCTGAAGGAGACACCGCCTGTGTTGCTTGAATAGATTATTGCACTAAAGTCAAGTGAGCATACACCTGCCTATTCGAGAGGGCAGTCGGGGTTCCAGAGGTTGCTGTCCTAAATGGCGAAGAGAGGTTGGGCTTCGAACTTTATTATTTAAACTGCATGATTCTGTGGCAAATGTAATATTGTGGAATTAGTGCATTCGGGATTTGTGTGTTTTTTAAATACAGTGGTGATGCAGAAATGACATGTGATTTCCCGGGCAGGCCGGAAGACTACCTAGTAGGGATTTAGGGATTCCCTAGTAGTGTACTACCCAGGAGATAGCTCCTGGAAGAAATAGTTTTGGAGTAGTGTATTACCCAGGGGACAGCTCCTGGAAGAGGTAGTTTTGTACTAGTGTATTACCCAGGGGACAGATCCTGGAAGAGATAGTTATGTGTACTAATGCATTACCCAGGGGACAGCTCCTGGAAGAAATAGCTAGGTACTAGTGTATTACCCTGGAGGCAGTTCTTGGAAGGGACAGTAGTTTGTTTCCATGAGGTATCCCGGTTCGATCCAGAGGGTTAGAGTAGAGAAAGTGTGGTGAATCGGGTAACGCGCACGTAGTCTGACGCTGCAGGAGACTCTCACTTTACCGGTGCCGGCAGGCCTTTCTCTAAAAGGTCCACAAATCCCCTGATTTAAGATATCGGGAAGGCACCTTTGAGGGAGAGCAATCGAGGCTGAGGTATCAGTGGGGAGTCTGACGTTTAGGTAAGGGGACGACCGAATGGTCGGTGTTAATTGACTTTACCCTGAGCACGGTCAGAGCCTTGGTTGCAAACCTGAAAAAGCGCAACAAATTTGGTGTAAATAATGAGTAATAGGGATGATAAAAAGAATACAATAATTCATAATCATAATAGTCAAATTAAAGAAAAAAGGGAAGGGTATTCGGCAGTGGTTATACAATCTAAGATACGTGAGGAAGAGAGGGTGCGAGATCTCTGCCACATTTTTTATATACCGATAGAAAAACTCAAAGGGTCCTGGAAGGAGGAAATATTAGTGCAGATAAAACTCAAGAATTAAAAGTAGAAAATATAAAAATAAGTGGAAATAACTAAAAGGATCTTATGAGTGAGATTGATAATTCTCTGTGGCTGGAAACAGACACCCTTGACCTAGTTCTAACATTTAAATGGGCTCGTGGCTAACCCCCATGCCCATGTGACACGCCTTGGTTTCACCTAATAACGCAGGAACCTATTGTATTAGAAGCCCTTCTTGATGCATTTTTCACAGACGTGTATGATTCTGGGCTATTAAATGATATAAGGGACACCACATCCCCAGACACCACTAATAGTCATTTATATTTACGATAATGTTATAGCTCGTATTGCGTCAGGCACAACTCCACTTAGGTCCCCCATAAATGCACCCGCAACCAATATCAGCATAGAAGAAGTGCTGCAAAGGTTAGTGATAAGTATCGCTGATGTTCACCAATACGGTCTCACAATGATGTATGTCAAGTCAGGTAACACTGCATAAGAGCACTTTCCCACCCAGATCACTGCTATAGGTTAGCGACATTGATAAGGGCATGTACATAGCAGTGAGGGAGACGAAGGGCAGAGAAGGGACACAAAGAATGGACAGTAGTAAGAGGTATTTATAGGAAGGGCATGTCCTGGGGGCAACCATGGATGCCCCCCTGGAACATATGTTAAAAACCTTCAGACAAAAAGAAAATACAGAAATATTGTAAGCAATGGCACAGAGATTCTAAGGACCATGCCCAGTCATGGCCAAAGGAAGGGACATTTGACAAAGACATAGTTGAACATACACTGACTTACATTAAATCTAAGTATCAGAAGAAGAGGAAGAAGAGGGAAGCTATTCTGTCATTATGGTGGGTCTTCTGTAATACAAAGACATGTAAAATTGACAGTGCCTAGAGAAGCAGAGATGCAGGCGCAAGAGAAACCCACAGAAAAGGCTCTAGAGAAGCCCCCAACATATGGTCTCTACCCTATTCTGCCAGCTGCGGGGTATCAGGATCCAGTACGGGTTGAACCTGAGGAGGAAGGGACAGATGTGAAGGGGGATGGGGAACACCTGGTTCAATCCCAACAGCTGCTCGGGCAGGCCATGAACAGAAGAGAAGAGACAGGGCAACACCTATGTTGCAGGATGCTGGAGAACAGGCAGAAAGATCCAGGAGCCTTGACCCCTTCAAGGGCAAAGGACTACTGGGCAGGTCGTTCTAAAGTTGGGAGACACATCTGCGGAAACACTGAGAGAGGCAGCTGGAGAATGGATGCTGGAAGAAAGGGATTGGGAAGAAGACGTAGAGAGATCACAATATGGCAAACATCGAGTTGAGATAGAAAGGGGAGCAGGGGCAGAAGCAGAAGACGAGGACTGGAACAAAGGGTCTGATATGAATGAGGATGCACAAGGAACTGACAGAAGTCTTTTTTTTTTTTTACCACACCCTATATGAAGGCTACAATTGATAGCAAGAGACCCAGTAGAGACAAAGAGAAGTTCAATTTTAAAAACAATGAAATTGAGTCTGATACCCATAGAAACAATAGAACGAGAAGAGGGTAGTTATTATTGTCAGCCCTTCTCAGACGAACTGGCAACATGGACTGAAAGAAACGGGAGAAAACCGTGGCCCAGACAGGGATCTTTCCAACCCTATGACTTAGCCACGGCAGAAGACTGTATACGGCAGGGATTGGGTGCCCAAGGCTGGAAATGTCCATACATGCAGGAATGCCTTGAAGTCTGGGAGATGTATGCTGAGGACAAACCAACTGAAGTAATGCATAGCAACAGACCAGACCCGAGGTTAAGTCGCAGGCCAACAGGTCTCCCGCCCATCACTCAACTGCCTCTCATTTTTAAGCGAGGGCAAGTACCGACATACATGCCCTGGCCACAGATGGACGAAGAGATTTTAAAGAGAACACTGCCCCCGCTGTCTGAAGGTGCAGGAAAATGGACAGGATGTTTTGAAAAACACACTGCTGAAGTTAACCTTGCTCTCGGCGACATTAAAAGTTTGTTGAGTTCTCTAGAGGAAGATGAGGTAACTACCATATTTGCAAGAGCAAGACTTCCTCAAGTCACATTGACAAACACACAGTTTGACGGGTCTTCCTTTAAAAATGTCCGCCAGCATGTTTGGGATGCGATTCGGCAGATATACCCAGACAGACCAGCTATTGGAACTCTTATGGCAGAAAGCATTAAGCAGGTTGAGAACATTGCAGAGTTTATCATGAGAATGAAAGAACGATGGGTACAGGAGGTAGGATGTAATTTAGAAAATACAGGAGGAAATGCACTTTTATTTTACAATGTGTTGACGAGAGGTCTTCCCACCGAAATACAGTCAAATTTAGATGGAGTAGTTAGAATTGAGGCTAAACCATGGCCAGAGATACAGGCTCACATAATACATTATTTTAAATGAAAGCAAGAAAAGGATAAAGAGAGAACAGAGCCGGTAGAGAGGGCCACAGCTAAGTTGGTGCAACGGAACCTTAAGAAACCGGGCACGGAAGGGGTACTGGTGGCAGTACCACAAGCAACTGCTGCAACGCCAGTGCAAGGGCATGCATCAGGAGGGCTGATAGCAAATGATATGGGGAGGAGACAAGGAGGTCCATCAGGAGAGCAAGGAACAATGCAGGGGAGAAGGCAAGGAGGATATTGTGTGGGACAGCAGTGTTATTATTGCCGCAAGATGGGTCATTTTCCAAGAGAATGCAGGACCAAGAGAATCAATGGTGCAAGGCATGCAAGGGTGGCCTACCTCGCAAAGACAGGCAGCAAGGCTGCCCCAGATGCAATGGGGACCACAATAATATGTGAGACAAGATTACCCACAGACCCCTCAAGCTCAGTGGGTGGCACCCCAGGGGCCACTGCCACAAAATGGGTCCCCGGGTGGCAGCAACACCATGGGAGGACAAGCTCAGGTTCAAGTAGGAGGGGTATTGGTGCAACGAGGTAACCCCTTTTACGCACTGCCCCAAGCATCCAGTAGGAAACTCTGACACCTAACTATGTCCAATGACAAAGCCCACAGGTAACTACTATGTGTCCAATACTATCGGTAACCCACAGGTCAGAAGAGGAACCCACTCTGATGGTAGCCATAGAAGGTCGCCCTTATTAGTTTTTAATCAACACTGGAGCCACTAAATCTTGCATAAAGGAAGGAACACTACCACTTTCGTGCAACTAAATGGACACACAAGGATTTTCTGGGGCTTTCAGACGGGTTCCTTTCACGAGATCAGTAAACATTAGTTTGGGTGATGCACAAATTGACGGGCCATTGTTGTATTCCCCAGAGTCAACCGTCAACCTTCTAATGAGCAAATTGAATATGACCATCTCGTTCCTGGAAGATGGATCGATGGTGTGTTATACACCCGGTATCACGCCAGGCAGGATACTGTCCCTCATAGCTCATGAAGAATAAAGGCAGCAGGTCAAAGCAGTAGCAGTTGATACAGAGGCTTTTTTGCGTGGCATATATGCTCTGATAGCGCACACACCAGCGCTGCAAGGAAGGACAGTGCAGTTACCAAAAGAACTATTGTTTAGACCTTGCAACCCCATGGACCCAATAACAGAACGAGAGATGGTACTGGACATGTCATTTCTCGAAATAAGACCAACATATGCGGTGCTCATCGCATTCAACAGGAGGCAGGTAATGTGGGCATCATTAGTGTTCACAGACCCCGGGGTCAAATTAAGGGATATCTCAGATGATGAATTGTTCGGTGAACACCCTTTGATTGGAACGTCGTATTTGAAATGGATATCTCCATTAGAATGCAGTTGCACTACAGGACAGTGCCAAAATATGCACAAGACACTACAATTGGAGAGAGAGATTTGGCAAAAGTACCGGAAGCGTTATGGACGAAAGGGCCACATGACATGGGACTGATTAAAGGTGCTGAGTCTGTGAGAATTACATTGAAACCTGGAGCTATATTGCCCAGGATATGTCAGTACCCCTTGTCTAAAGAAGTGGAAGAAGGGATCTTACCTGCAATTCAGCGGTTACTTGAGCAGGGAGTGATAAATGAAAGATCAACACCATGTCATATGCCGATTTTTCCGATAAAAAAGGCCAAGGGAGGAACTTGGAGAATGATTCAGGATTTGTGCTCTCTGAACAATATAGTAATTCCCAAATTATCAGTAGTACCCGATTCATCAGTTATACTGACAAATATCCCCAAAGATGTTACTTTCTTCTCTGTAATCGATTTGAAAAATGTGTTTTTCAGCATTCCATTACATCCCGAAAGTCAATATTTGACTGGATTCCCATTTAAAAATAAGCAATATTGCCACCGGAAGCTCCCACGGCTTTTGCAAGTCCCTGACCATTTTTAATCGGACAGTTAAAAAAGACTTAGTGAACATACAATGCAAGAGTACGCTTTTACAATATGTGGCCGACATTCGGGTTTGAGCGCCACTGAAGACATATGTAGAGACAACACCATTGGCCTCCTCTGCACGCTTGCAAACAAAGGATACACAGTCGACAAAAATAAATTACAATATGTGCAGGCAGCGGTCCACTATTTGGGGCAACTAATATCCAAAGATGCGAGAAAGGTGATACCTGACATAGTAGAAAGCATTAGAAACATGCCCAAGCCCAATACTACCAAACAAATGCAGCAATTTTTAGGACTCTCTAATTACGTGAGGCAGTAAGTATTTGATTATGCTACGTTGACAGCACCACTTCTCACTGCATTAAAGGAGTCCCATGCAACTGCAAACAAAATAAATTAGACAGATGAGGGGGAGACAGCATTCCTGGAGCTAAAGAAAGCAACCATGAATGCTCCAGTGTTAGGTACTCCTGACTACAACAAACAGTTCTACCTCTTTTGTCATTGTAATGGAATGACAATGACTGCAGTACTGACTCATAAGACATCTATGGGACATAAGCCAATTGCCTACTACAGTGGGCTGCTAGATCCTGTCATGAAAGGTCATTATCCATGTGAGGAAGCCCTGGCTACAGCAGCATTTGCAGTGTAGAAGAGTACCACTATAGTGATGAGATCACCATTACCACTGTATGTAGAGCATGCTGTACTTGCTATCTTGCAAAGAGGCAAGAGCACTCTCACAACTCAGAGAGCATATGGGTACGAAGTAATACTTTCATTGCCATCCTTGCAAGTGGTCAGATGTCACACAGTTAATCCTGTGATATTCTTTGCTCACCCAGTTACTGACAACGAACAAGTACATGACTGTGCCAATTATGTACCAGAAGAAGAGAGCAAGGTGGGAGAGGACCTCATCCCTGGGAGCATTCTGCTCTTTATGAATGGATCCTCTATTGTAGATCAGGAAACAGGGACTAGACATTCATGAGCAGCAGTTGTAAAAGCCGGACAGCAGGGATCATCTGATACCTTACGGATAGTGAGTCATATACCACTACCCTCTTATTTTTCAGCATAAGCTGCAGAAATTGTAGCCATTATTGAAGCACTGCAGCATGCTGGGGGGTTAGAAGTCACCATCTATTCAGATTCAGCATACGTTACCACCATTGTACATTCTAGCATTCACAAGTGGGAGAGGAGGGGGTTTCCTAAATTTGATGGGTCCCCCGTGATGCACAGAGATTTACTGACAAAATTGATAGAAGCTTTAACTCTGTCATCCAAGGTAGCAGTGATAAAATGTGCGGCACATACAAACAAGCAGGACCTTGTCTCCAGGGGTAATGCTCTGGCTGACTGGGCAGCCAAGGAGGCAGCCAAAACATCTCCAAATTATACTGAATTAGAAGAGCACACATTGGAAATGATGAGTAGGCAACAGAATGATACTGGATTGCTATCCCCGTACAGAGAAACAGCACAATTACATTCATGTGAATTGCAAGAGCAAGCACAACCACATGATAGGGAGATTTTGGAACAGTGAGGGTGCATACAATCATATAGGAAGGAAAGCACAGAGAAACCTGTGATGCCACAAGCCCTGTTGTATACAGCGCTGGAGCAACTGCATCTCCCTCCACACAAGGCCAAAGAATATCTTCTTGCTACATTATAGGTAGATTGTTTTATGCCACAACTATCTGAAATGATTATTATGTATATTGCCGAATGTGCAGTATGCCAACAATACAGCCCAAGACCCATACTAAAAGGTATTACGTCAACAATTCCCAACCCAACAGGTCCATTTAAAAATCTACATTTAGATGTTCTTGACATGATTGATAGATGTATCCACCACAGGTATCTAATTGTAGTTGTCTGTCCTTTCTCAAGGTGGATTGAGGCAGGACCTGTGTACATAATGATGCCAAAGCAGCAGCTAACTTTTTGAAACGAGAAGTAATACCTAGGTGGGGAATCGCAGAAATGATCCGTTCCAATAGAGGGACACATTTTGTTAATGCCACCTGCACCTCCCTGGGGATAAAATATAAATTATCATCTGTCTATCACCCCCAAAGTAATGGTATAGCGGAGCGCCTTAATGGCCTGTTGAAAAATAAGAAAAGCAAACTCTGCTCTACATTGCATACGAACTGCCTCCACTGCCTTCCGTTAGCCTTGTATGCCCTCAAAAATCAACCAGGAAGTGATCATCACTTGACCCCGCACCAGATAGTAACAGGGCGTCCTCTGCCGACCCCCATGACAATAGTATGACAAAAGACAGATGCTTATAAAACAGCTGAGGTTTTGGGGAATGAAATGAGCTGTTATTTGTCTTGTTGCTGAAGTCTAAGTTCTTTTCTAAACAGGTGACACAACAGCAGAAGAGCACCACACCAACCCAGCAGATCAGTCCAATTCCTGTGGATCAACAATTGTACATGCGCAATTTTTAAGGCAATGGAAAGACAGCAAGTTTCAGGGGCCTTATCCAGTCACCCAGAGCACCCCCACCGCAGTGAAAGTGGAGGGCAGGAAACAGTGGATACACCTATCAGACATTCGACTGGCCCCTGCTCTGTGTCAAACATCGCCATTGTTACAGGATCATTTCGAGGAGAGCGAGAGCGTGGAGAAGGAGGAGTGACACTGTTTTCTTTGAAAGAGCAAGTGAAGTACCTCATTGGCTCTGCCAGCAGACATTTATGGATTACTGTTTTGTTACCTTGCTTATGTTTTATCATATTTGCAGCTGTATTACAGTGGTATCTTAATTCATGTATAGTATCATGTCCAAATATTGTGCGCTTGCAAAGAGAAGCATATGAATATAAGAATGCATCTCATAATAATAACAAATGTACCTCAATTTTAATTCTTGGGATAAACACCTCCCCTCCTTACCTGAATAATACTCGTTTGAGGAAGGGATATTTTTACTAATGGTGTTCTGAGACTCCGATCGCATTTGGTGCAGGAAGTTGGGCCGGTTAGAGCCCACTTCCTGTTTCTGGGCAGAAACCGCGGTTTGCGGTCTAGTGGATCTGCCTCATCAAGGGGGGTTAAATGACGGCTCAAACACGGCCGCGCCGCTGGCGCGCCTTCCTGTCCGCGCCAGAACGGGCCAGAGGGCCAGGAATCTTGCATCTTGCACTGGAAAAATTAGATACACCACAGCAGAACTCAAGAATCTGGCTGGCCCCCAGTGCATTCACACACTTATCCCTGACATTACTTATGCCTGGAGGTGTGCGCAGTGTAATTGGATGGTGCCTATACCATCTATGATGGGAAAGCAGAAAACCCAGGGAGTTCGGGGAGCAGGAGGGAACAATTCAGAACATGTTTTGGGTGGAGTTGTAAGGGACGGTAGAGCGGTGGGCTCTTTCGCTCTTATAAATGTTAGATCCCTCCCTAAACACAAATTTGAAATCAATGAACTTATTCTTACTCTCAACATAGACTGTCTCTTCCTAACAGAAACATGGGCGAGGCCTGATTCGGACCCCGATTTTATTGAGGCGGCCCCTAGCGGCTTCTCCTTTCATAGGGTTGACAGGAATACAGGCAGAGGAGGAGGCTTGGCCATTATTTGCAGGTCTGAGTTTACTTGCACCTGGAATAGTGCTAGCCACATACCAGAGGTCTGTGAAGCTATGGCCTTTAAACTACTCCTTGACAAATCTCTAGTCTTTGAAGGCCTGTTAATTTACCGGCCCCCCGGCCCCGTCTCTAAGTTCCTCTCGATATGGACTTCACTATTGGAACCTTTAATTATGGCCCCTAAAGCAATTATCTTGGGAGATTTTAACATCCATTTTGATAATACGAGTGACTTGCTGGTTGTGGAATTCCTCAACCTTATGGTGGTTCTGGATTGGGTCCTAAAGGATGGGATGGCCACTCATAGAGCTGGCCATATCCTAGATGGGATTTTCACCCACCCCGAGGAAGAATTGTATCTCTCAACGACCCCGTTAGAGTGGACGGATCACGCTCTCCTGACGTTTAAATTTCTGGCCAGGCAGCAGCCTATAATACCTATTCCCCAGAAAAAACTGACAAGATCTTGGAGAAATATTGAAGCAGAACCACTGAAAGTAACACTAACACATAATTGGAATGATCTAATGGCGTCCACGTTGTCACCACTTGCTAGATTCAATCTGGGCATTAAACAGGCAATGGACTCGCTAGCACCGGCGAGGATCTCTGTTCCTCGTACTAGGAAAAAACCCAATCAACCTTGGTTCTCTCAAGCCCTCAAACTTTTACAGAGGAAATACCGGCAGAAGGAGCGCTGCTGGAAACTCAGCCCTCAAGAAGCCGAGAGGGTGGAGCTAAAGCTCGCATTAAACATTTACAAAGAAGCCTGTCGGGCTGCCAAATCGGACTATTTTACACGTAAAATTAGCGAAGCAGCCAACTCTTCTAGAGAGTTATTTAGAACCGTTAATGATCTTACCACTCCCTTAGGCACTCCCAAAGTAGAAAATTCCCAAGACTTCTGCAATAAAGTAGCTAAATTTTTTGAATGTAAAGTCCTTGACATCTACTCCAGCTTTAGGTTGGACAAGGAACAAGCCAACCCTTTTCCCTGGTTAATTACACATCTGCACCCTGTGGTGACAATAAACGGGTTGCCAGACAAGCCACTCTTACTCTCAAGGTTTAAGATGCCCTCTCAAGAGGTTTTGTGTAAACTGCTCTTGGAAGTCAAATCAGGTTCCCCTATGGATCCCTGCCCCTCTGCTATCCTCCAATTAGTACCAGAGCTAGCGGTTTCTATGCTGGCCCCGATTTTTCAGGAAGTTCTTGCAACTGGCTTGTATCCTAGGGCATGGAAAGAAACCACTATTATTCCGCTAAAAAAGAAGGCAGCTGGTAAACCCGATGACCTGACGAACTTACACCCTATAGCCCTTCTCCCCTATGCGGCCAAAATCTTGGAAAAACATCTTAATAAAGAATTGGTTGATTTCCTGTCTGCCTCTAAGGGCTTAGACAGCTCGCAACATGGCTTTCGGAAATCTCATAGCACTGAATCAGCTCTCATTGCATCATCTGACACCATACGCAGATTGGTGGATAAGGGGCAGGGGGTCTTTCTGGTGCTATTGGACCTGTCGGCAGCTTTTGACACCATTGCTCCCCACATTCTGCTAGACCGTCTTTATCAGGCAGGTATTAGAGACCAGGCTCTTAAGCTGATTGAATCTTTTTTATCAGACAGGTGGGCCACAGTTAGTAGTGGTGACTTTAGATCCCCTGCCTACCTCTTGCCGTGTGGGGTCCCTCAGGGCTCTTCTCTAAGCCCGACGCTATTTAACGTGTACGTGGCACCGCTGGCAGAGCTGGTTCACTCTTTCGGCTTTATTCCTTCTTCATACGCAGATGATACTCAAATTATCATCCCTATTAATAAAGATCTGGAAGAAGTGGCCATCCGCTTCAATGCCTGTATGACAGCAGTGAATCACTGGATGAAGATCAACTGGTTGAAACTCAATTGTGAAAAAACTGAGATTTTGTGCTTTGGAATTGGAAGGGAACATTGGTCTTCTAGTTGGTGGCCTGAAGAATGTGGGACGGTTCCTGTTCCACGGTCTACCTCAAGAAACTTAGGATTTGTGTTCGATGAGCAATTGTCATTCAAACCTCAGGTCAATCTGATAATCAAGACCTGTATGTGGACTATGAAGAAATTAAAAAAAATATTTCCTTTTATTCCACAAACTTGCAGAACTACCGTCATTTTGGCTTTAGTCATTTCCAGATTGGATTATGGAAATGCGCTTTTGCTCAATCTGGATAAAGAATCTTTGAACAAGTTACAGTTGATGCAGAACACTGCTGCCAGGCTTTTATTAAAATTGCCTCGCGGGGCCTCTGCTAAGAGGTGCCTTAAAGATCTACACTGGCTTCCGGTAATCCAGCGGCTCTCTTTTAAGGCTCTCTGCATCACCCATAAGGCTGTCCATGGGATTGGGCCTAAGGCTTTAACCACCAAGCTGCAATGGTACAGGCCTAATCGGCTGTTGCGCTCGGCCGGTGCCTATCGAATTCAAACATCCCGCACTAAGAAAGTAAAATGGGGAGACAGAGCATTTACTATTGCGGCTGCTAATATCTGGAACTCTTTACCATTGGACATAAGGCAAGAACATAACTATCTTAGATTTAGGAAACTGGTCAAGACTTGGCTTTTTCCGCAATAAGTCTGGGAGTCTCCTTGTTTAGTCAACTCGCCTCACCCAGTTAGCGCTTCGATGCCCTTGGGCCGGAATGCGCTTTATAAATACCCAATACATACATACATACATACATAATATTCATGATAGCTTATTAGATAATATGTGGTATCAGCATATGAAAGAGGTAGGCATGCAAAGCACTAACGAGTCTTGCCTGGTATGCTCCTTAGTTCCGCATGCCAGTGATTCAGATAGATTACATTCATCTAAAGAAGTACTTCTGAATGTCACACAGTGTCTTTTACATCTTTTCCTGTGTAGAATGAGAGCACAGATGCAACCTTCACAGGTAAAACAGGGAACATTTTTTGTAAACATCACACAGTATGAGGAAGAGATAGCTGACATAACTGATGTCTTGACCAACCGTAAAGAAATAGAAGTGAAGGTAGAGGTAATGGCTGGGACAGGGGTTCTAAGGTACAAGGGGGATAGGTGGAAGGCTAGAATATTAGTGCAGGGATTCCTGGGGGTATCACGACCTACTCTCTTATGTAAGGACTATTCAGCCACACCTAGGCCCCATGATTGTCAGGAGAGGCCATATCTTAAGGTAAATGACTCAGTATACGTCCATGGTCAGTGGCACCATAGCACAACATTTGCTTGCAGAGCTCTCTCCTCATGGAGAGGGAGTAAAAGCAACACTAACACACAACAGAACTGTCAGGCTATAGGAAATGTGAATATACAGAGCCTAACCTGTGTAGACACACCTTCAACTCTTTGAGTGGGCCGAACACCCATTGTCTTTTCCTTATGTTTCAGGGGAAATGGAACGGTCTCGGTAGCGAAGAATATCAATTGCATCACCACAAAGTATAATGCTGACATGAAATGGGTCACCTCTAGTGTGATGGACTACTATTGGCAGTGTGGAGAATGGCTATATACGCGACTTCCTGCAGGATGAAGAGGTCTGTGTTCCTTTTTTTTTTTTCATTAGCAGCCGGGACATTTCGGGGGTCATTACAACCCTAGCGGACGGTGTTAAAGCGGTGGTAATACCGCAAACAGGCCGGCGGAACAGAAAAGGGAATTATGACCGTGGCGGAAACCGACAACATAGACAGCCACTTTAACACTCCGACCGCCACGCCGGTACAGACAAGCAGAGCGGCGGTCACCGCCAACAGACAGGCGGAAGACAAAGTACCGCCCACAGTATTACAACAGTCCAATCCGCCACCTTTTCTGGGGCGGATTCACCGTGGATAAAAACACGGCGGAAACAGCTTTTGCAATGGGAAAACGCTCACCTTAACACACTCCAGGACGAAGGAGGGCACCATGGAACTCCAAATACTCCCTGCGCTTGTCTTCCTGCTCCTCTACGAACATCAGCAACGGCGGCGCCGTAGACTACGGTGAGTACTGCACCTACGACATAGGGGAGGCAAAAGTCAGAGACACACACACGCAACACCCCCACCCCGACCCTCGCACACTACAACACACACCAATGCATTTCCAAACATCACAGTAACAACCCACAACCCCCCCGGAAGAATGCAAAGACAAAAAGGAAGTCAGTACAACCATTGTAATGTATCAAAATACAGTAAGCTCATATATACATAAATATATACACATTCCAAATATATATATCAAGATTAGTAGTGCAGGTATGCACATTTAAATGTCCGTGGACCACTGGGCCCAAAATGCATGGGCGAGGCCCACACACGATACCTGTCCAGAAACGGAGAGAACACTGCAGGGGCATCAGATAGAAATACAACAGGCACCTCAGGGGGAAGGGAAAGGGGGTCACCTCAGCCGGATGAGTGCACCACGCTAGATCCACAAGGGGGCTCTATGCCCATTGATGTATCCTGGGGAGTGCAAAGCCACAGTCTCTCAAGTCTCTACAGTGGGTGGTTTGCCCACTGTACCATCCTGGAGAGTGCAAAGCCACAGTCTCAAAAGTCTTTGCAGTGGGTGGTTTGCCCACTGAACCATCCTGGGGAGTGCAAAGCCGCAGTCTCACAAGTCTTTGCAGTGTGTGGTTTGCCCACTGGACCATCCTGGGGAGTGCAAAGCCGCAGTCTCACAAGTCTTTGCAGTGGGTGGTTTGGCCACTGGACCATCCTGGGGAGTGCAAAGCCACAGTCTCACAAGTCTTTGCAGTGGGTGGTTTGGCCACTGGACCATCCTGGGGAGTGCAAAGCCACAGTCTCACAAGTCTTTTCAGTGGGTGGTTTGGCCACTGGACCATACTGGGGAATGCAAAGCCACAGTCTCACAAGTCTTTTCAGTGGGTGGTTTGCCCGCTGTTCAATCCTGGGGAGTGCAAAGCCACAGTCTCTCAAGTGGATAACAGTCTCCACTGGTTCTGGAGGGGGGACTGGTGTCCAGAGTGCTTCATCCTGCCAAGGACTGAGGTAGTGGATGGGATACTCCACTGGTTCTGGAGGGAGCTTTGTGCCCAGAGTGCTTCATCCTACCAAGGACTGAGGTAGTGGATGTATCTCTCCACTGGTTCTGGAGGGGGACTGGTGCCCAGAGTGCATCACGCTCCCCATGACGGTCCCAGTTCCGTCACTGCCCCTGCCGCTCATGGGCAAACGATGCTTGAGTTGGCGGTGCTTGCCCTGTTCAGCGGTGCTTTCCATGGCGGTGCTTGCCCTGTTCAGCGGTCTTTGCCCTGTTCAGCGGTGCTTGCCATGGCGGTCTTTGCCCTGTTCAGCGGTGCTTGCCCTGTACAGCGGTGCTTGCCCTGTTCAGCGGTGCTTGCCATGGCGGTCATTGCCCTGTTCAGCGGTGCTTGCCCAGTTCAGCGGTGCTTGCCATGGCGGTCTTTACCCTGTTCAGCGGTGCTTGCCATGGCGGTCTTTGCCCTGTTCAGCGGTTCTTGCCCTGTTCAGCGGTGCTTGCCATGACGGTCTTTGCCCTGTTCAGCGGTGCTTGCCATGGCGGTCTTTGCCCTGTTCAGCGGTGCTTGCCATGGCGGTCTTTGCCCTGTTCAGCGGTGCTTGCCCTGTTCAGCGGTGCTTGACTTTGCTGTCTCTGACCTGTGCAGCGGTGTGTGCCATGGCGGTCCCTCATTGCCCAGCGGGGCTGTGGCTGCCGGGGCCCTCCTGGGCACTGACTCTGGCGGTGGTCTCCGGACCAGTGACGATTGTGCTGCCCTCCTGGGCACTGACTGTGGCGGTGGTCTCCAGACCAGTGACGATGGGGCTGGCGGTGGCGTCCTAGGCAGCGGGGAGGATGGCGGCCTTCTCCGCCGTGCTGCTCTTCCCAGACTTTGGAGACTTCTTCTGCCCCTTCACCACCTTGGGAGGAGTCACAGCTGACTCGACACTCCCCGCGGGACCCTTGTGAGCGGCTTTGCCGGCAGGAGTCTTCCCCCTCTCCCGTCGGGCACTGTCCAACTTCTGGTGCTTCACAGGGGGTGGACTGGCAGTGCTTTGGCTCCGTGTCACACTGGCTGCCCTGGTGCCCGGTTGCACTCCACATACCTCTAACAGGCACCACTGGTACCGGAATCTTTTTGGCTGAGGTGCTAGTAAGGGACCTATGAATTGGAGGGGGGGTGGTGGGACAGAGGTCAAGGTTGCTCAGGAAAAGTTTCTGACGAACACTGGGACGGGTAGCTGGAGGGGGTCTGGGAGTGGAGGAAGAGGAGGTGGTTGTAGGAGATGTAACTTTTGATGCTTTGGGTGCAGGGGCATGTTCTGGAGGCTGTCGTGAGGTGGATGCATGTTGGGTGTGTGTGCGCCCACGTTTGTGTACTTTGGGAGGGGGCGTCACAGACACACTGGGAGAGGACACAAGGGACATGTAAATGGTAGTGGGGGTGGTGAGTGCAGGTGAGCGGGTGTGTACATCAGAAGAGTGTATCTATGTGGTTTTTCAAATGATGCATGTGCTTTGATCGTATATTTCTGTATATATTCGTTTTTTTTAGAATAGCTTAATTTGTATCTATATGCTCCAGAAATTGCATTTAGACAACTGTCGCCCTGGTTCCCACCTCTCAAAATAGCGAGTATATTTTGTTTTAGTTAGATAGGTCCTCCAGGGGTGACTTCCTACGTGTGGCCAGCTGTTCTTTAACCCTAGTGAACAGATGATTTCACTGTGGGTTAGAACCCCCCCATATTTTATGTATGGTAGTGGGGTATATGCGGCTAAAAATCATTTATTCCAGTATTTCTGATTATTGTTATTGATGATTGATCTTCGTTGATGAGCAGCTGATAGTCACTCTGTATTTGTTAGATAACGTTCAGGGTTGAACGAGGTAGGGATACACTCAACATTCCCGTTATATGTTACACAGGGTGTTTTTTGTTTAATGGGGATGTTTAAGTAAATATGTTTCAACAGTATGCATTAGTACACAATTGTTGCATAGTGCTTGGGAAACGGTATCGTGGATGATCTGCAGCCCAGCCCAGGTACTGACTCTTTCCCAAGATATTTTTTGAGTTTGAATGACAGATATAGGTCAAAGGTTTAGACTCATATCATAGAATGGGAGGGGTTTTAATGATCACATTTAACGGGATAAGGTGCTATCTTATCTTAGAAGACAAATTGTCAAAGTGGCCAAAAGATGCATTGAATTGATGCAGTGTGGGACAAGGTTTGAAAAAATTGAAGAGGACAATAGTATTCTTCCACCTATTTCTCCTTTGCTAGAGGTGTCTCTGTATGGTTGGCACTGGGTGTCCCATTCCTGCACTGTTACATTAAGGCAGACATACCAGGCAATTATATATGTTGATAAATGGCCTTTTAGATGGGCTGGAGCTTAGCTTTATTAATATATATGGCCCAAATGTGGAAGATGGTACTTTTTCTGCGAAGTTATGGGGGTGGTTCTGGGCCTCATTCTAAGAGCCATGTCTTGAGTTTCTTTCTGAAGATGGAGAGTGATGGGCTTTGTCTGAGGTGCATGGGTAGGTTGTTCCAGCTCTTGGCTGTGAGGTAGGTGAAAGATCTTCCTCCAGCGGTGATTTTCCGGATATGTGGAATGGCGGCTCGTGCCTGCTGGGCGGATCGGAGGGGTCTAGCGGGGTTATGAAAATAGATGGGATGATTTAGGTAGGCCGGTCCGATGTTGTGAAGGGCCTTGTAGGTGTGGGTGAGTAGTTTGAAGATGCTTTGTTTCGCCACCGGGAGCCAATGGAGGAGTCTCAGGTGTTGGGAGATGAGTTCCTGGCGGGGAGGTTCAGGACGAATCCAGCAGCTGCATTTTGGATGAGTTGTAGTTTCCTGATGTTCTTTGTCGTGGTGCCGGCATAAAGTGTGTTGCCGTAGTCAAGCTTGCTTGTGACTAACTTGCATCAGTCATCCGGGATCCTTTTGAAGATTTTGCGGAGTTGGCGGAGGGTGTGCCGGCAGGAAGAGGTGATTGTGTTTACTTGTCGAGACATTGAAAGGGAGGAGTTGAGGATGATTCCCAGGTTGCACACATGGTCAGTTGGAGTAGGTGGGACGCTGAGCAATGTGGGCCACCAGGAGTCATCCAAGGCTGAAGTGGAGTTTCCGCAGATGATGAGCTTGGTCTTGCCATATATTAACTCATGGGACTTATAGCAGATTAGACTGCTTCCTGGTAGCTCTAGATATAGTAGTGAAAATAGAAGCCACAAAATACCAATACAGATATTTATTGAATCACTACCCATTGATATTAGAATATTTTGGTGCACTAACTAGACCCCTGGTGCCCCTGTGGAGGTTAAGATGCGAGGCCTTACAGAACTTGTTGTTCTGAAAAGAGATAGGGGGGTTATGGCTAGATCTTTTGAGATAAATTGGGGATTGACACCCACTAGAGTTAATAAATGAGAGGCATTCAAAATAGTGGTGAAGTGCCCGTGCATCAACAAAGTTGTTGAAATACAACAACAACTTGAAATGGTGTTGTTGCACCAGCACAGTGGAGAGCATCTGGATAATGCTGTGAAGTCTGAGTTGCTAACCAAGAATAAAATTGAGTCATATATGGAATTAGCTAGGTTTACACTCATGGAATGTAGACAGAAACTCTACTTGGCTAGACCTCTAGTGTAGGTATTGCGTAGAAAGCAGCCACATCCCCAGATATTATCGCTTGTAAAGCTGGACAGCATGAGAAGAGTATCAACGCTACATTGCAACATTAACTAGAGTAGGTATACAAAAGCCCTACAATGCTACATGACCCTATTCCAGAAGGTTATCTAGCATTGATCTCAGTAATGAAATTCACAAACACACACAAAATTGGAGAAGCTTGATGTGGACATTACAAAAATAGAGCTCCTGGCAGTGTTAAAAGATATGCTCCATAATAAAATACAGGGGTTAGATGGTCTACCCCCAGAGTTTTATCTATCATTTGCACATTTACTAAGTGGACTTTCAGAACTGTATATAGAAGCCATACCTTCAGGATTGCTCCTGGGTACAATGCAGGAAGCAATAATTTTGATGGTCCCCAAACCAGGCAGGGATCCCATGAATATGTGGTCATACTGGTCCATTTCCATGAAAAACACTGAATTTAAGCTCCTGACAAAGATTCTAGTCTATAGACTCCACCTTGTAGTGAGAACATTTGTGCATGAAGACCAGTGTATCTTTATACCAGAGCGAAGCACATAATTTAATATTGGCAGCTACAAGCACCCTCATACTACACTCTACCCAACATATGGACAGAAACAGTCCCTTGGTGGGAGTGGGACAGTTTCGCGACTTAGGCACACAGGTGGCTCATTCCCCGGAGTTGCAGCATGCCAGAAATACAGGTACAATCATCCGGGGACTTTTTAACTCGATTTTGTTTTGGAATACTCTCCCTCTCACACAGTTATTGGCCATGTGGCACTTGAAAAGATGATACTCCTGCCTTGTTGCCTATACCAGCTATATGATTTACAAAATAAGCTATGTGAGATCCAACAATCCAAGTTCAAAGACATACTCTCCTGATCTCTTTGGCTGGGGCAGGCAAAAGAAGCAGAGTATGTCTTGATACTCCTAAATTAGACCGGGAAGAGGGCGCTCTGGGCCCCTCTGATTTGGAGCTGTATTATATGGCAGCACAGCTCCACCATGCAGCACAGAGGTGCAATGAGGAAGAGAAGCATGAGAAGATTCTATTCCATGGGTGTTGCAAGGGAGTATTGTTCCCTGTTTCATTAATGCAAGGTAAGGGAGTGCCTAGACACTACCCTTATGTGGTTCAGCATACTACCACTGTTTGGAAAGTTGTGGAATATAGAGTGATCAAGATTTCTGCCTTCTATTGCTCACTGGAGATTTGGTAGCTGCAGTCCTTTAAAAGAAATTGCACAAGATAGTCTGTGATCTAGTGGCGAGAATGAGGGTGCTCCGCATTGGGTGATCTTTATCCTGTGGATACGTTTCTGACGTTTGATGAAGCAAAATGTCAGTTTGGGGTGAGATCCAGACAGTTCTTTCAGGCAAGGATAAATAGGACGGCATAAGAGATCTGGTTGGGTATTCCGCAGGATCCTGCCACATCGGTAGTGTTGACTGAGCTTTTAGCAACGGTTCAATTTACCCATGCAGTTTTATACAGTACTGAAGGCTGATATTTTTTTTTTACCGGTTTAGCAAATATGGGATAATGAGCTGAAGACGCCACTGACAGACGGGGAGTGGACTCAGTCATGCAGCCATGCCCAGTCGAGTAATGGTCGATTTAAGCTGGGCCATTAACATTTTCTGCTCCGTCTATACTTGACACCTCTGAAGTTGTCTAGAATGTATCCAAGTAGTTCATCTGAGCATCCCAAATGCTGAGAGTGAGCGGCAGATTTTCTGCATATATCATGAATCGGAAAGTCCAGTAAGTGAATTAATGCAACGCAAGGTAACCGCCCAAAATCCGTGTACTTGGAACGATGATTGAATGTCGTAAATTGCAAACAGATGGACCATATCCAAATTGCTCAGTCTGTGTATCTCGTGTCCCAAAAATGAGAGATGGAATAATAGCCCTGCCTCAGTTAGCAGACCATCCAGACAGCAAAGCCCGAACATTATTTGAATATTCAGTATCATAAACGTATTTAAATTTGAAATGAAAAGTAATGTCTAGTTGCATTAAGTAACAACGGATAACCTCACACAGAATGCAGTACTTGGAAAGTTCCTATCAACAAGTGACCTTGATAGTCACGTGTCTATAGTCATACGGGGAAGTAAAACGCGTCCAAAGTTGCGTCCAAAGTTTTTCTCAGAGCAATTTAGATATCGTCCATCTCTTTACAATTAACGATTTCCAATCACCGTTCCAAATACACGTATTTTGGGAGGTTACCTTATGCTTATGCTACATTAATTTACTTACTGACCTTTCTATATACAGTGGCCTTGAGAAAGTCACGCAGGTGACGAAACACATGTTGGCTGTGGATGTATCTACATATGGCCCCTGGGTCCTGTTCCCTGGAGGACAACCTCCTCGCCAGAGAAGGCAAGTTGATTGTCTGATAGGGGAAGGGGTGGGCGGGTGGGGGGTGTTATGTGTGTGTGAGTGGGTGTATGTATGCGTGTGTGAATGTAAGTGTGTATGCATGTGTGTTTGCATGTGTGATTGTGGAAGTGAGTGTGTGTTGGTATGTTTGTGTGAATGTGTGTCTGTAGGTGCGAGTGAATGAGTGTATGTATGCATGTTGGTGAATGAGTGTATGTATGCGTGTTGGTGAATGCGTGTACGTATGCGTGTTGGTGAATGCGTGTATGCGGGGTGCATGTGGGTGTGTGTGTGTATGCGGGGAGGGTGGTGCTGTCATGGAAGGGTGGTGAGGGAGAGGGTGCTATAATGGAAGGGTGTGGAGGGGTCAAGGAATCAAAGGGGGGGGTTTGGGGGAGTCATCTGCCAGCGACAGTAAAGGAATTTCCTGCCTCCGGCAGCCTTTCTGCCAGGGTTTTCGTGGAGGTGCTACCACCACGAAAGCCCTGGCAGAAAGGCAACTCATAATACCGCCGCCGGTCTTCAGTGGACAGCCAGCCCGGAAGTGCTGTCCTACCACCCTGCCAGTACCAGCAGAGATTTGGCGGTTTGGCAGAAGCCAAACCGCCACACTTGTATTGTGGCAGTCTTCACCACCCGCCCGTCGGCGGTGAAACCGCCACTGCGGCCCTGACGGTCATCGGACCGCCAGGATCATAATAAGGGCCTACATGTTTTTTCAGCACATTCAAGGCTATGTATTGGTGCAAACGTCATATCACCATCTCATTGCAACCTGAAGATATAAAACATGTGCATATATTTTCATTTTTAACACATTTGCGAATATTTTGTTGCATTTCTCAAATGGACAAACTTAAATCCCAGACCACTAATTAAGGAATGTTCCCCTGAATGTCAGATGTCTGACAATTCCAAATATACATGAGTGTTCCTAGAGATTGTAGTCTTTGCAATGAATTATGATTTATAAGCACAAATGAGTAAATTGGTGCAGAATGACTGTTATGGTGCATTATTTAATGACAGATATCAATTTTATAGTAGAAATAACACTTTATATATTCTAATTCTGTACCACCTAACAGATCTACCGATGTTTAAAGGTTAAGGGGGTCATTCTGACCTCGGCGGTAAAAGGCCCTTACCGCCGGTCAGAAGACCGCCATAACACCGCCGCGGCCGCGGTCAACCGCCACGGTCATTCTGACCCACAACGGCCAAACCTCCAAAAATCCGTCCTCCACTGCAGCCCGCCACATCAGCGGGCAGCGATAAACTGGAGATGACCAAACCTCCACCGTCACGCCAACAGAAATACGCCCATGCCATTACGACCCACGAATCCACACGGCGGTCATTCAAACGCGGTATTCCATTGGCGCTACACACCGCCGCAGTCAGAATACACACACATCACCAAAACACAGCCACATTGGACAATTTGAAATACACACACCTGATACACATACACACACCACTCCCACACAATCAACCAACTATAAAACACACACCCACATCACCCACAAACCCCTGCGACCATAATTACTGAGAGAAGGAGAGAGAGACACAGTAGACAATCCATAGCAAGACACACTGAGGCACACTACACCATCACACACACCACATAGTAGCACAAAGCACCACTCACCAACATACTCCTCATCACATACACCACCCCACACCTCACCCACACCACCCCATGGCACCCCAAAGGCACCCACGCTTTTCGGACCAAGAACTCCGGGTCATGGTGGAGGAAATCCTAAGAGTGGAACCCCAGCTCTTCGGCTCGCAGGTGCAGCACACCAGTATAGCCAGGAAGGCGGAGCTATGGCAGCGGATCGTGGACAGGGTCAACGCGGTGGGACAGCATCCCAGGAATAGGGAGGACATCCGCAAAAGATGGAATGACCTACGGGGGAAGGTCCGATCGATGGTCTCCAGGCACAACATCGCGGTCCAGAAGACTGGCGGCGGACCCCCACCCACCCCTCCCGAATTTACATCGTGGGAGCAAGACGTCTTGAACATCCTGCATCCTCAGGGCCTCGCTGGAGTAGCCGGAGGAATGGACTCTGGTAAGTCCAATCTCAACTACTATATCCCCCCCACCCCACCAGCATGCCAACCCACACCCCCACCCTCACCCCCAACCCCCCAGCACACATCCTCCCTGACAATGTCTCACCAGCACAACCCACCCATCCCAACACCAACTCCTGCATGCCAACACAAATCATGGGCACCCATCACCTAAGCATGACCACTGCACTAACTCCCCCCCCACTAACTACCCTCACAACACCTCCCTCAAGGGAATGCCTGCACTGGGGGACAAGGGCACCCATAACACGCACGCTATTGCACACACAGAAACAATAACCAAACTCTCTTACCCCATGCAGGACCCGAACGACAACACACCAGCCAGGAGGGTCCAGAAGTGTCCATCCCACCACCGGAACAGGCCCACACTGAGGATAGCAGCTCTGTCGACAGTGAACCTGATGACCAGCCCGGACCATCGGGGACCTCTGGGCAGTCGGTTCCCCTCAGGCAGCCACAGGCCACACCAGACCCGACCCCCTCTGCCAACACCAGCACAGCTCCCACCCAGCGGGCCCATGCCTCTGTCTCTAGGACAGCTCAATCAGCGGTGTGTCTGCCACTACAGGGCACCCAGGCTAACCCAACACCCCAACAACAACAGGGACCTGGGGGCAGTGGTAGCGGGCACACCGTCCAGGGGACAGAGGCCGGGGGAAACCGGGCAGCTCGGAGGGCTGCTGTGCGACAGGGGGGGGAGGAGAGGCCCAGGGAACCCACTCTCCAAGAGGCCCTCACCACCCTCATGGGGGCCTACCACCACTCCCAAGAAACGATGGCGACGGTACTGGCCAGGTTCACTGAGATCCAGGCACAGCAGGAGGAACGCTACATGGGGTTCAGGGAGGAGCTGAGAATCATCGGGACCGCAATGGGGACCATCGTCCTGGCCCTCAACAGGATAGAGGACGCGTTGCGGGACCATGGTGCACCACACAGGGCCCCTGTCACTAGCCCGGACCAGGAACAGCCTACCACCTCCGCCGGCGCTAGTGGACAGGAGGTCCCAACACCTCGACAGCCCCCCAGAACCCCACCTCCTGCTGAAGAACAACCACCACGTAAGAGGAGCCTGAGACCAAAAAGAAAGACAGAGTAGGATGTCAAGACCCCCGCCAGCAGGACATACCCCCTCAAGTGTTCCCACTGTCCCACATTGCCACCCTGTCCAACCATGAACTGCCTATGCTCCATCCTTCCACAGGCAAAAGGACAATGCACCTGTGAGACTGAGATCTGGACTCTGCCATGGATATTCCTCCACCCCCACCCATCACCCTTAGAATCACATGTACCGATGTCTAGCACTGTAAATAAATCACATTTTGCACACAAATCTGTTTTGAGTCATGCTGTATTATTAACAAATGTATTACATATTACTGTTCAATTTCTGTTCTGTCAATTAGTCATGACAACATACCAATGTCAATACGCTGTATTTCATGGGCGAACCAAGCAGAAGTCAGGTACTGAGTCAGACAGCACTGAGAAGGGAAGGGAAAGGCAAAAATTAATGAAAAACATCTGTGGGGAACTACAGAAAGTACAGATGCAGGAGGCTATAAGCAATTGTGAAATGTCGTGGGTGATTCTTACCTGTGTGTTACTGGAAATACTGTTGTATCACTCTGTCCCTATTGTCTGTGTCGTCCTCAGAGTCTTCCTCCTCTTCACTCTCCACAGGCTCCACGGCTTCTACAACACCACCATCTGGACCATCCTCCTGCAGGAAAGGCACCTGGCGTCGCAAAGCCAGGTTGTGAAGCATACAGCATGCCACGATGATATGGCACACCTTCTTTGGTGAGTACATTAGGGATCCACCTGTCATATGCAGGCACCTAAATCTGGCCTTCAGGAGCCCAAAGGTTCGCTCAATCACCCTCCTAGTACGCCCATGGGCCTCATTGTACCGTTCCTCTGCCCTGGTCCTGGGATTCCTCACTGGGGTCAATAGCCACGGCAGGTTGGGGTAACCAGAGTCACCTATTAGCCACACACGCTGTCTCTGTAGCTGGTCCATCACATAGGGAATGCTGCTATTTCGCATAACATACGCGTCATGCACTGACCCTGGGAACTTGGCATTTACATGGGAGATGTACTGGTCAGCCAAACAGACCACCTGGATATTCATTGAATGGTAATTCTTCCTGTTCCTGTACACCTGTTCATCGTCATTTGGGGGGACTAAAGCCACATGGGTCCCATCAATTGCACCACTGATGTTGGGGATGTGTCCAAGGGCATAGAAATCAGCTTTCACTGTAGGCAAATCACCCTCCTCTGGGAAAATGATGTAGCTCCGCATGAGTTTCATCAGGGCAGACAACACTCTGGATAAGATCTTGGAAAACATAGGCTGAGACATCCCAGATGACATGGCCACTGTTGTCTGGAATGAGCCAGTTGCAAAGAAATGGAGGACAGACAGAACCTGCACTAGAGGGGGAATTCCTGTGGGTTGGCGGATGGGGGACATCAGGGCTGGCTCCAGCTGGGCACACAGTTCATGGATGGAGGCTCGGTCAAGTCGGTATCGTAGTATTATATGGCGTTCTTCCATTGTCGACAGGTCCACCAGCGGCCGGTACACGCGAGGATTCCTCCTTCTCATCGCTAGTCCCAGCGGACGGTGCCTAGGAAGGAGAATATGGAGTACAGAGTCAATCCACTCACAGGTACGTACAACACAGCTTGCACAGTACAGGTAAATGTATGGTTTGATATGTTTGTATGTGTGCCATTGCAAGGCCTAGGCCTGTGTGACGCATTAGAAATTAAGCCATGTGGGCCCTTGAAATGGCCGATGCCTGACCTGTGAAGTGGGACAATGGGATGTGAGGTCACTGCGCTGGCGGGGCACACCATGGCGGTAGGCGGTCGAAGACCGCTGTGCGAAGACGCATTGGTTAACATTGAAGCCTATGGGTTTCAGGAGCCAATGACGATGTGCGCCGGCGGTCGCGGTACGCACCGCCGCGGTACGCACCGCCGCGGGCGTGACCGCCATTTTCTATCTGCTCAATCATTCGAGACCTGATCATCCACAGGAGAGGACCTATACTGCAAGTGCTGCTGTGAACTCGGTCTGGAAGTGACAATGGCTGCTGCTACTGGTGAAAGGGCCCCCGCCTTCAGTTCAGAAGAGTTGGAGAAGCTCGTGGACGGGGTCCTCCCCCAGTATGCGCTACTCTAACGTCCTCCAGACCAACAGGTGAGTACACTCAGTGCACATTGAATGGGTTATGCCTGCGTGGAGTGGGGGGGATGTAAGTTGGTGGGGTGTGGAGGGAATGAGGAGTGCAACGCACGACAGATGAGAGAATGGGAACCATGGCAAGGTTGGGGAGGGGGGGCATGTACTCCAAACATGCCGATATGTGACGGTTTCTCTTTCCCACCCTGTACATGTCAAACAGGTGAGCGCCCATCAGAAAATCGATATTTGGCGTGCCATCGCCAAGGAAGTCCGGAACTTGGGGGTCTACAACAGACGGGGTACCCACTGCCGCAAGAGGTGGGAGGACATCCGCCGCGGAACGAGGAAGACCGCAGAAACACTGCTGGGGATGGCCTCCCGACCTAGGAGGGGTGCCAGTCGCACCATGACCCCCCTGATGTCCCGGATCCTGGCGGTGGCCTACCCTAATTTGGATGGGCGCTTGAGGACAGCACAGCAGTGTAGTGCTTTCCTCTTATTTAGTTTCTAAGCACTAACATAACACAACAGAAATGCACTTCTGAGGTCAAAGAAGACTTTTATTGTTGTTAATTCTTCCCCAACCACAATATTTATGAATGACGAATTAGTAGCTTTCAAGTCCGCGTTAATCAAACAAAATATATCAGTTTGCAAGATACACAGCAGGTTATATTTATAAGATATTGAATGCAAAGCAAAACAAATACTTCACCGTGTGGGAACTATCTACAGCTTCATCTTTCTAAGGTCTGCAAGCTGATGACCCCTGTCAGCCGCGAGAAAGAGAGATTCATCTACCCACACGGGATTGCTGGCAGCCTGCGCCAAGCTCCAGCACGAGGTCCGGCAGATTCGAATCTGACTCTCTGCAGCCTGTTACATTCGTTACAAAGGTGTGCCCCCTCCTCTCAGACCTGGGAAACTGAGCAAGCCTTTTGGAGACTGGCCAGGTCTCCAAGACTACTCCTGTTCCCAAGCTCAAGCAGAGAGAACAACACCCATGTACTCTCTCTTATCATGTCTAGTCTACTGTGAGAAAAACATCTTGGTTCTCTTGTGCAAAAACACAGCTTGGAAAAATACAGCTTGGATTCTCAACTGCAATGTCTAACTCCACGTTAAAGGCAATGGGCAGCTAACCTAAATATCAAATGCAATGTCTAGTGTCATGTCAAAGCCAATAAGCATCTAAGCTGAATACAAAATGCAATGTCTTATATCATGTCAAAGCCCATAGGCAGTTAAGCTGAATATAAAATACAATGTATAATATCATGTCAAAGCCAATAGGCAGCTGAGCTGATCATGTCAAAGCCAATAGGCAGCGGAGCTGAATACAAAGTGTAATGTATAATATCATGTCCAAGCCCATAAGCAGAATATCTAATAGCATGTCAAAGTCAATAGGCAGCTAAATTGAATACATCATGTCAAAGTCAATAGGAATGCAATGTCAAAGCCAATAGGCGGCTAGACTGGATACAGCATGTCAAAGCCAATAGGCAGAATACAGAATGTAATGGCTAATGCAATGTCAAAGCCCATAGGCGGCTCAACTGAATACAGAAAGTAATGGCTAATGCCATGTCAAAGCCAATAGGCAGAATACAGAATGTAATGACTAATGCAATGTCAAAGCCCATAGGCGGCTAAACTGAATACAGAAAGTAATGGCTAATGCCATGTCAAAGCCCATAGGCGGCTCAACTGAACAAAACATACCATGTGCTACTGGTGAACATTGAGCAACTAATATGAGCAGTGGTGAAACACAAAGTCATTGGTCAAAACAAACTTTATCAAATGGCAGTACAAGCAGACACAAGGGGGTGAGTATCTGCACATTCTCCTATCTGTATGCGCAGTGGAGGCGTCTGGGTGGGGGAGGAGGGCTGTGGGTGACATTAGGCCAGGGCGCTCTCTGTAGTGTAGTCCTCTCCCTTAGGCATGGCCCTGTGCCCCCGCCCCCCACCTCTGTAGGGTGCCAAGTGCAGCTACCCATGCTCCAGCATCACACATGTGTGCGTCTGTTGTCCCTAGACCTGTTTGCCTAGTCAGAAGTACTGAGTAGTGTACCCCAAGTTCGCGACTTAGTGCACGAGGCACCTGTGTCTGTCCTCTCCGCAAAGGGTATTGCTAAGGCATGCACTCAACTTTGTTTAATTTCTCCCCCCACCCTAAATCTTTGTCTTCTTGTGTTTTAGCATCATCAGGCGGAGGAGATTTGGCGTCGGAGCAGGAGGGAGCTGCAGGTCACCAGGCCCCGGTGGGCACTGACACAGACACCGAGGGCACCAGTGATCCGGAGGGCGAGGGGAGCACCACAACGGGGGCCGGTGGAGACACCAGCGACACGGACACGTCCTCGTTTGGGAGCTCCCTAGCGGTGGCGGCACCATCTGTGCCCCCCGCAACAACAGGTACAGCCGCCACCCAGCGCACCAGCACCGCCCTCCCAGCAGCCCCTCAGTCTTCGCTCCGTGGCCGCTCGGCCAGGAAGGCGCGCGTCTCCTTCGCCCCAGGCACCTCAGCCCCTGCCTCTGTTACCCCTGCTGCCCTCAGTGCGGAGCTCATTGACCTGGTGAGGACGGTCATTGTTGGGCAGACTACCCTTCTGAATGCCATCCAGGGGGTGGAAAGGGAGGTGCATCGGAGCAATGCCTACCTGGAGGGCATTCATTCGGGTCAGGCTGCCCATCAACGAGCGTTCACTGCTCTGGCCTCAGCACTGACGGCAGCCATTGTCCCTGTCTCCAGTCTCCCTCTTCTATCTGCCTCCACCCTTTCTCTGTCTCCTGTACCTCAACCTATCCCATCCACACCATCAGACCAGCCTGCACACACCTCAACACCCAAGGCCAGCTCATCCAAACATAAGCACCACAGAAAACACAAGCATTCACCCAAGCAACACACAGATGCAGACATATCAACAGTCACTACCACCTCTGTGTCCCCGTCTCCCTCCTCCCTCCCTGTGACGTCTACACTCACACCTGCATGCACCCCAACATCAGCCAGTTCTTCCACCACCAGCAAACCCTCCACTACAGTCCGCACACCTGCAGTCACCACCCCCACTGGCATTTACACGTCCCCTGTGTCCTCTCCCACTGTGTCTGTCACCCCCTCTTCCAAGACACATAAACGCAGGCAGACACCCAAACAACAGCCAACCACCTCACCACAGCCTACGTCCCAGTCACCTGCACCCAAGGACAGCACACCTGGCTCTCATACAACCACATCCTCTTCCTCCACTTCTCTCACCACTACTCCTACCCCTTACCTTGGTCCCAAGAAATATTACCTCTCCAATTTTGACCTCTTTCCCTCCCCCGACCCACCCCCTCCAACTGGGAAAAGTCCCAAGGGCACCTCAGCCACCACCAGCCCAACTTCTACAGTGCAAGTGGTGCATGGCATGTGGAGTCCACCCTTTGGCGGCAGTAACACTTCGGTGAGCAGCAAGGGGACAGCCAGCCCCCCCCCAGGCAAGAGGACCCGGAAATTGAAGGGCCGCCGTGAGCGGACAGAGACGGCTGCCCCCAAGGAGGTGACTCTGGCCACTTCACCGGCCACAGCAGCCAGGGGAGGCAAGGGGCCGAGAGCCCCATCTAAGGAGCGGAAGGACAGCAGGGCGGAGAGGACAACCACCAGGAGCGCGGAGCAGGAGGGCCCCACAAGCCCCATCCCGGCTGCAAGGGACAACACCAAAGGGCCCAGGACTCACTCCCCGAAGGGGCCTGACACAGCACGGTCGGAGGGCGAGTGAACAGGGTGTCCAGGCCAGGTCTGACTCCCTTGACATACTGCAAGAGCACCGCTGAACAGGGCCCCGCCGTGAAGACAGGTACCGCTGAAGAGGGCCCCGCCGTGCAGAAGAGCACCGCTGAACAGGGCCCCGCCGTGAAGACAGGTACCGCTGAAGAGGGCCCCGCCGTGCAGAAGAGCACCGCTGAACAGGGCCCCGCCGTGAAGACAGGGACCGCTGAACAGGGCCCCGCCGTGAAGACAGGTACCGCTGAACAGGGCCCCGCCGTGCAGAAGAGCACCGCTGAACAGGGCCCCGCCGTGAAGACAGGTACCGCTGAACAGGGCCCCGCCGTGAAGACAGGTACCGCTGAACAGGGCCCCGCCGTGCAGAAGAGCACCGCTGAACAGGGCCCCGCCGTGAAGACAGGTACCGCTGAACAGGGCCCCGCCGTGCAGAAGAGCACCGCTGAACAGGGCCCCGCCGTGAAGACAGGTACCGCTGAACAGGGCCCCGCCGTGAAGACAGGTACCGCTGAAGAGGGCCCCGCCGTGCAGAAGAGCACCGCTGAACAGGGCCCCGCCGTGAAGACAGGTACCGCTGAACAGGGCCCCGCCGTGAAGACAGGTACCGCTGAACAGGGCCCCGCTGTGCAGAAGAGCACCGCTGAACAGGGCCCGCCGTCTCAAGCACCGCTCCGCTGGGCCCTTCCTCTCAAGCACCGCTCCGCTGGGCCCTTCATCTCAAGCACCGCTCCGCTGGGCCCTTCATCTCAAGCACCGCTCCGCTGGGCCCTTCCTGTCAAGCACCGCTCCGCTGGACATCGCCATGTCATGCACCGCTGCGCTGGGTCCCGCCGTCTCAGGCACTGTTTATGGTTCACTGTGCCCACCATGCCTCCTCCTTGACCAGTGGAGACTGTCATCCACCGGATGGACTGTGGCTTTGCACTCCCCAGGATGGTGCAGTGGGCAGCCCACCCACTGTAGAGACATTGAGAGACTGTGGCTTTGCACTCCCCAGGATGGTGCAGTGGGCAGCCCAACCAATGTAGAGACATTGAGAGACTGTGGCTTTGCACTCCCCAGGATGGTGCAGTGGGCAGCCCACCCACTGTAGAGACATTGAGAGACTGTGGCTTTGCACTCCCCAGGATGGTGCAGTGGGCAGCCCACCCACTGTAAAGACATTGAGAGACTGTGGCTTTGCACTCCCCAGGATGGTGCAGTGGGCATGGTGGCTCCTCGTGGATCTGGCGTCGTGGACTCATGTGGCTGTGGTGGCCCCCCCTTCCCTTCCCCCTGAGGTGCCTGTAGTTTTAACATCAGATGCCCCTGCAGTGTTCTCTCCAAAGGACTCAGGTCTCGTGTGTGGGCTTTGCCCTTGTTTCGCAGAACATTGGCCCACGGACATGTTAGATTCGTAGGATGTGCAGGACTTGTTACTTCAGTGATACACTGATGTGTATATATTTTTGGTTTTTGTAAATATTTTTCACGGTTGCTCAATTATTTCCAGGTGCTTTTTTTGTACATAAATATTTATTCCAAATTTGGTTGTGTCATTGTATTTTTAAAGGGTGTTTGTGTGGTGTCACTGTGACTTCCTGCTCTGCATTGGTGTGTACATATTGGGGGGGTGGGGGGGTCGCATATGTGTATGCCCGTAACCTTTCGTCCTCCCCCCTCCCGTGTGTCGTAGGTGCAGTACTCACCGTTGACCTCTGCGCCGGAGTTCGTACTCGTGGTAGATGAGCAGGTAGACGAGAGCAGGTATGATGTTCAATTCGGGTTCCATGCTGTCCGGATTCCGCGTGGAGTGTCTCGAGGTGAGCGTTTTCCATTGAAAATGTCTGTTTCCGCCGTGTTTTTATCGGCGGGGCTCCCGCCCCGGAAAAGGTGGCGGATTGGTGGGTCGTGATAGGGTGGGCGGTACATTGTCTGCCGCCTGGCTGTTGGCGGTGACCGCCGCGCTGTTTGTTTGTTCCGCCGTGGCGGTCGGAGTGTTAATGCGGCGGGCTGTGTTGGCGGTTCCCGCCAGGGTCAGAATTGCATTTTTTGGACCGCCGGCCTGTTGGCGGGTTGGCCGCCGCTTTATCACCGACCGCCAGGGTTAGAATCACCCCCTAAGTCTTCTTGGTTAAATCTGTAATTGGCTTTGCAATTCAGAAAGAAAATTCTCAATGAATTTCCTGTAAAAGTTGGCCAAACCTTGGAATTTCAGGATCCGTTTACTATTTGTAGTTGCTGATCTTTCTAAAACAACCTTGATCAGGTGATGTCATAGAGCAGAAACCAACATGGCTGCACTTTGAATTTGCTCCATTGTTCAGAGTACATTTCTGCTCACATTCGTCATCCAAAACAGCAATTGGTACCTTTAAAAGCACCACTCAAAACATGGGGAAAGCCGCAGCTGCATCTGAGTAGGTCCTAGCCCGCTGGCCCACTGGGACAATGCGGGAAGAGCTGGAGGAAGTTTCTTCCAAGCAGGGCCTTTTGGCTCCAATCACATGCCTGCTCGAGTTCCCTGCACAACTGCAGGTCATGAGGGCTGAGCTCTACAAAGTTGATGCTTACAGTGTGACTGATGAAGCAGGGATGACTGTCTCATTACCTAATCCCCACACTGGGATTGTGGCAAGGAAGCAGGTGGCACAACCTTTCGCAACGACATGACTGCACTGCATCGCATTGCTCCTGGAGTGACTGGCAAGCGGTTTGCTAGGATGACCGTGGTCGCAGCCAGTGATCTGCACATTGGGAACAGCATCTACCTCTAGGCAATGTGCGGGAACTTGATTCATTTTCTAACAAACGGTTAAAAATTGCTACCCCTGCCACACAAATGTGTCTGCTGCAGAGAACGAAACCAAACTTGAGAGAAAGGTAAGGGGGCCCACCTTTGCTGCTGAGTTTTGTGGATGGCTCTCTTTCGGGTTCCTGTCTGTGGCAGAGGCCTCCTTACTGAGATTGGGGGTTCAATGGCTGTGACATTGTTTGGGCTGTGGAACTCCTCTGTAGACTGATAGTGTAATGGCTTGGCCACTCACCTGAAAAGCAGGTCATCTGCAGGGGTTATGAAAACCCCTCCTGTCCTCTTGGGGCACCTCTCAGCACTGCTGGAATGTCTGAGGACTTACAGCAGGTGTCCCAAAAGGGAAGGGGGATCGGAAGAGAGAGAGAGAGAGAGACACCGTCACTGCCGCCTGGTCCAGCTGGGCACCCAAAGCTTCGGGAGTGCAGGGGGTTGTCAACAATAGTGCAGTTGGAGAGATTCAGCTTCTATGTGGGGGAAAAGAACATAGGTATGAATGATATGCAGGTGCTGCAGAGTGACTAGCACAGACCATACATTTACACAATAATCACCTGATACTCAACACTGTTACATGTACTCTCTCACACAGTAGAAGTGTTTCAGAACAAGATATTACGGCAGTGCCCTGTAAATGCCTTCAGAGGTTTCCAGCTATTTTTATGTCTCAAAGTTGTGGTTTTCTCAGAGTGATTCATGACACACTGCACATTATGACATGAACACAACAACAACAACAAAACATCAGGAGGGGAACACCTCCCTCAGCAGAATGATCAGAGTGTTGCTAGCAGTCTAAATATGGCAAGGCTAACCTAAAATATGCCAGGAGTGTTCATACAATTACCATTATTATTCCAACTTGAATAGTCTGAAAGGCTCTGCTTTCAAAGCGCACTTCGCACAGTTCCAGGATGTGGGTAATAGAAGGGCAAGTCAGTACATCATAGCAAACAACAATTTGAGAAATGCCCTGTAATTCACATGCTAGTATGGGGACCCCAGAATTCAGAGATGTGCAGATAACCACTTCTTCTCAACACCTTATCCTATGCCCATTTTGGAAATACAAAGATTTCCTTGAAACCTATTTTTCACTCTTTATATTTCAGAAAATGTATTGCTGTATACCCGGTATACAATGAAAACCCATTGCAAGGTGCAGCTCCTTTATTGGCTCTGGACACCTAGGGGTCTTGATAAACCTACAAGCCCTATATATCCTGCAACCATAATAGTTCAGCAGATGTAACGGTATATTGCTTTTGAAAATCTGACATCACAGGAAAAAGTTACATAGTAAAACGTGGAGAGAAATGGCTGTTTTTTCACCTCAATTTCAATATTCTTTTTATTTCAGCTGTTATTTTCTGTGGGAAAACGTTGAAGGATCTACACAAATGACCCCTTGCTGAATTCAGAATTTTGTCTACTTTTCAGAAATGTTTAGCTGTCCAGGATCCAGCATTGGTTTCAGACCCTTTTCTGTCACTAACTGGAAGAAGGCTGAAAGCACAACAAATAGTAAAAATGGGGTATGTCCAGTAAAATGGCAAAACTGTGTGAAAAATTTAGTTTTCTGATTCAAGTCTGCCTTTTCCTGAAACCTGGGAAGATGGTGATTTTAGCACCGCAAACCCTTTGTTGATGCCATTTTGAAGGGAAAAAAACATAATCCTTCTTCTTCAGACCTTTTTTCCCATTAATTTTTTTAAGCAACATTTTTGCTGTATTTTGGCTTATTTCTTGGTCTCCTCCAGGGGAACCCACAAACGCTGGATACCTCTTGAATCCCTAGGATGTTGGAAAAAAGGAAGCAGATTTGGCATGGGTAGCTTATGTGGACAAAATATTATGAGGGCCGAAGCGCAAACTGCCCCAAATAGCCAGAAAAAATGCCTGGCACCTGAGGGGGAAAAGGCCAGGCAGCGAAGGGGTTAAACAAAACTTTAATGATTTTATTCATACATCAGTGGAACAAGGCATTGCGGCTTCTATGGATAAAATGTCCAAAAATATTGAAAATTCTGTAATGAATATGATGTCTAAGACTCTGTTGGCCCAGTCTTCGAGGGAAAGCAGGAAACTAAAAATGGTATCCTTACCTATAAAAAGAAAATATATAGATCAGTAAGGCTTCCTCACGTTAGGCTGAGGATGTCGTTCCTCCCAGGCTTCCTTCTAAGGGAGGAAATATTTTGACACACTCAAAATGCGAAAGTAAATCAAAACATATTAATGAGGTGACTAAACAAATAACTATTTCAAGAATTGTGGATATCGATAATGAGATGTGTGATCTAGATGATTATGCAGACAATTTTGGGGACAATGATCCGTCTTCTCCTCCATCAAAGAGAGCAAAACTGCTTCCTTTCACGTCTGACTCTTTTCTTTCCAATAACATTCTGGACTCTGAGGGAACTTCTATGTTCGACCCATCCCTCATTCACCATTCCAACTCTACTTAATGGTTTCCAGCTGCCCATGTAGGGGACCATATATCTTCTAGGCTTCTAGGCACACCAATAGGTAAAGAAGCAAGAAACAAATTGAGGTCAGAGTGCCCTACTCCTTCCCTGGCTTTGAATATTACAGCTACTCCAATTATTGACCAGTCTCTTCTTACCTTCTTTTTTGGCAAAGACCCCAATAAGGGCGTTGATAAAGCCTGGTCAACTTGCCAGGACAAATTGCTTGACTTGCTGGGTCCTATGGCACTCATCTTTGACATGGCGGAAGCAGCCTGATTAGAGAACATGGACATTGATCTGCTAGATCTCTCTTTATAGGCACAAAGAGCATTTTGCTTACTTGCTAATGCCAAAGCAGTAAAAACTCATGAAAGAATAAAGGGTCCATTATTAAAACAGGATCCAAAATGGGCAAATTTAGCAACTCTCAATCCTGGTATCAAAGCAGATGGTCTTCTGATATGTTACTAATTTTTTATCAATTGATAAGGCTCAACAGTCCTTGAAGAAAGTATTGTTTTTGCACGGGCCGGTAGAGGCAGAGCTGTTTTACCAGCCATTCCTATCATAACCAAGGAACCAGAGGCTCCTTCAACACTACCAATGGCTACCAAGACAACAAGCCTCAAATCTATCCCCAAAGAGGGAGAGGATTTCAGGGCTGGGGACAACGAAACGTCAAATCCAACAACCTGCAAGGTAAGCCTACCTTCTTGCCCTTTTCCAGTAGAAGGTCGTCTTAAGTATTTTCAAACAAAATGGCAAACTATAACATCAGATCCTTGGGTTTTAGGCACAATACAAGGTTAACTCATAGAGTTCTACGCAACCCCTTACCAAAATGTATTTCCCCCTCCTCCAAGGTTTTCTTCTGACATGGACAATCTAATCTCTATAGAGATTCATTCTCTCTTACAAAAGAAAGCAATTCAGATTTCCGTCCTAGATCCGTCAGGTTTCTTCAGCTCCCTACTTTTAGTCAAAAACAAAAAGATGAGACTGGTTATCAATCTCAGACTCTACGATCAGTTTGTGGTTTACCGCCACTTAAAAATGGAAATCATTATACATCTGAGAGGCATTTTGCTTCAATCTGATTGGATGGTAAGACTGGATTTACAAGATGCCTACCTCACAATTCCCATTCAGCCATTGCACAGAAAATTCCTCAAGTTGCAGGACCAAACGTACTATTTTTCTTCCCTTCCTTTCGGTCTCTCTTCAACACCTTGGTGCTTTACCAAAATAATGAAGCCTGTAGTTGCACAGGTCTCTGGGTATGAGACTGATAATTGACTTGGATGACATTTTTCTAATGAGCCAGAATGTTCAAACTCTTTATGCTCATCTTGATCTTACTTGTTCTCTTCTTTCTCTTCTTTCAGAGTTAGGTTTCGTGGTAAACACAGTAAATCTCTCAGGACTCCCAATCAAACAAATCGGAGTTTCTGGGCTTTATAGTAATGTCTTCAATCAGTACGCTTCATCTTAACCACACAGAGGTGAAAGCATTCAAAAACGAAATTCTTCACACACTCCACAGCAGTCAAATCTCACTCAGATCCCTGGCAAGAATTGTAGGCCTACTCTCTTCCATTCAAACCATCTTTCCAGGTCCACTACACTAACGGGTTCTGCAACGCCTAAAAATTCATCATGTGCGCAAAGGTCTCGCCTATTCTGATCTTATACACATAGAGCCGGAGTCCCATTTAGAGCTTCAATGGTGAATAGACCATTTAGACCAATGGGCGCCCAATGTGGACCAACCTTGACTTGGGGTAGATGGCCCAGTGTTCCAGTGTCTGTTCAACAAATGGAGTCCTTTCAACATCGAACTTTTTCCATCCCACTTAAACTCTCACTTAGCTCACTTTTTCAGCTGGCACCCACATCCACTGGCCTTAGCAACAGATGCTTTTCTACAAAATTGGTCTATTTCAGTCAACTACACCTTTCCTACCTTTATCATGATCAACAGAGTTCTGGCTCAGGCCAGACGTCAGCAGGCCACCTTAGTGATAGTGGTCGCCCTCTGGCCCCCTCTGCTTGAACTAAAAATTGACTTCCCAATCCTCCTTCTGTCCTTTCCTTCTCTTCTTCTAGATCCATCAAGACTTCCCCACACCTGGTACTCAACAACTACCTCACTCGCTGGGCCTGGAAAATAGCAGGCATTTCCAAGCTGTCAACCTCATTTTGTCAGAAGCTTCAGAATTTATTAGCAAAGCCTGGACCCCAGGAACAAACAAGGCTTACAAATCTGCATGGGCTCTATGGTCAAGCTGGTGTTTGGGAAAATGTCTTGATCCCTTTTCAGCCGATATAGCTTATATAATCAGTTTCCTGGAGGCTGAAGCTAGTGTGGGTAAGTCTTATAGGACCATTAATCTATACAGATCGGCAATTTCCATGAACCATCCCTACATCAATGGAAAACGAGTGGAAGAACACCCACTCATCTGTCCATGTTATTGTGCCTTATTTCCATTAAACGTTTGTCAAATGTCAAAGTATTAGATGTGTCTTCTCGCCAGTACACTCCTACGTGGAGTACTGTTCTCTGTTAATAAATGCACAGCACAAAGACTAACTCACAAACAGTATTTTACCCTTACTTTCAGAATCAACCCAAACTTTCTATTAGACTACGTCTTAAAAAGTATAGACAATTGACTTTTTGTCTCAGAACGTCCTCTCAACCCCAACTCCTAATTTCTTTTAGCAAACCACATATTCCTATATCTTCTGCTGCTTTGGCTTGCTGGGTCAGATGGGTCATGTTCTTAGCAGGCATTGGTATTTCTGCTGTCAGAGCACATTTACTAGGGGTGCCATGGCCTCAAAAGCTTTTTGGGCGGGTTCCAGACTTGAGGACAATCTGAGATATGCTGACTGGTCTAATGATAATGTGTTTAGGACTTTCTATTGCAAACCTGTTCAAACTGCAAATTCTGTTGTCATTAAAATGCTTTAAACAAAGCATAATAGATCGCTCCGGCCTTCACATAAAATTTAGATTTTCCTGATAATTTATGAAGAAAAGTCTTCATTTTATTAAAGACACTGAGGTGGGTATTATCGCACTGCAACACTTGGTAAGTGATGTCGTTTTCCCTCTCTAACAGTGACTCCAGCCTTACCACCTGCTTCCTCCTAAGGACATCATGATACCAACACCATCCTCACCTTCCTCTACTGTCTCCTGAACCTATCTCCTCCTGATTTGTTGGATCATCATAGGAACTTTCTGTTCATGAACTCTTGCCAAGAACCTTTCTTGTTCACTTTAGTAGTTGCTATTATATTTTCTATATTTCCTTTGTTTTCTGTTCCTATTTAACTTCTTATACACAAAAAGTAGGTTTTTCCCAGTCAAGTATGTACGTTCTACTGATTATAGGTATCCTATTGGTGGTTAGTTTGGTTACATTTTTTTATCCCATTGACTGGTCATTTGCAAGGCCTCTTGGAAATTGTAGTTTTCTTGACTGCTGCTATAAGAATAAAGCAAGAATAGAAAAGCATAATATTCGCCTCCGTGTCTTTAATAAAATTAAGACTGTCCTTCATAAAGTACTAGGAAAATCTACATTGTTCGATAAAGGACGAGGCACATTCGCCTTACTCTCAGTCAAAACTGTGATGCCCAGCGTTGTTGGTAGATTGGATTTGTTCCCACACAAATGACTGATGTTTATGTTTTTTGCCAGATGTGGAGGAAAGAAACAAGAGTGGTGGGTTAAATAGTAGCGGGCCAATTTGTGCCCTGTACGTGTGGTTTTCCTGGTTAGGCACTGCCCCCTCCAAATTCACTCATAAGGAACTTCAAGGCACTGCTAGCAGGCAGGCAGCCTGGGACTCATGCATGCTGAACATGTGCTGCATGGGCTAGCAATTCATTGGAAACCACCTCCACCTACTAAAGGGCAGTTAATATGCATTGTGTGCATTAGCACTACCAATGATATCCCCGCTTCAAGTTGCTATCAGGCTGTCCCTTGGTGACACACCCACTGTTTTGAAATTATCTTTTGCATGCCCAGACCCTTTTCCTTTGGACCATGGAGTAGACGACGTGACTTGCAGCAGTTGCAGAGTGTCACAGATGAGACTACCCATGCCCTGCTTCCATCACCCATCCCCTGCCAGACACACAAGTAGAGCTCATGGTCAGGCTGGGCTCTCTGAGGAGAAGGAGTACATGACTACCAGTCACCCACCCCTCACCCAAAATGAGGCACATGTCTGGTCTGGAGCCACTGAGGTGAGGCAGGCACCCTTTCAGTCACTCAGTTCACTTCTTCTCAAAAGCATGACACACACACTGTTGTGTAGTTATGTAATTCTTCTACATTTTTGTGATGTTGTGTAATTTTTCTCCATGATTATGGCATCATTATCCATTCCAGAATCAAAACATTGACTGGAGACCTGATCCTGCAAGTAGAGGCTCTGTATTAATGTCCATATCATTACATAAGAAAGTGTGTGAATTTAAAACTGTCTTTATTCAGATTATACTTCAGAACTGCCAATGAGGGCAGAGGCCTTCACAGAATACCCACGTGTACCTGGTGAAAGATTTGATCTGGAAACACAAAATCTTATTGCGGTTTGATTGATCTGATTCCATATGATTGTGGAAAACTGTTCCTGACTTGCAGGTAGATAGACGTTCAGGTAAAGAGAATAGAATCAGACTCCAGTGGGCCTTACGGTTTGATGGCTCTTGAACGCTGTGGTTGAAGGAAGGCAACAGGTTTCAAACATTCCGGCGACTACTGGCTGTGATGCGTAATTTTACTTCCTTGTGTTCCAGTTGTGTGACGTGAGCTTCACGTTCTACGTGACCAAACGCATCCACCATATTCGGAAAAGCAAATCCAACGAAAGAGTTCTCCAAGTCTAATTGGGTTCATTTTTACTTCCTTACATGAAAATTGAAGTTTTCCAGAGATTTTTATACATATAGGCCCTCGTTATGAGATTGGTGGTCTTTTCCAAAGACCGCTGTGGTGACAGCCGCCAACAGACCGCCACGGAGGTAGAGATCCACCCGCCAGATTATGACACACAAAAACAAAACTGACAGAAAACAGCCACAACAACAATTACGCCAGACCCAATGGATGCGAAAAACTGTCAGATCCACCACCTTTCCCACCACGCCAGCAACACACCCCCTCCAAATTATGGACCACAAATCATTACAGCGGACACTCAACGGCAATCACCTATTGGCAGTGCAGACTGCGGCAGTAGAATTGGGCACCCAACACCAAGAGAAGCTAACACATATACACACACCGTACACACCCACTCACAGCACTATAAAACACACCCCCACACAGCCCACAATTCTTTGCAAACATGAAAAAAGAACTACACCTTGCCAGCAAAAGATGATACAAGAACTGCAACACAAACCACAGCCACCTACTCACCTTTCACGCATCACACACCACACACCATACCCCAACACCCATCACACACTGCACAACACACACATTACACCCACCACACAATAGTAATGTCCCCACAGAAGAGTGATGGTGGAGAAAATCGTCAGGATAGAGCCACAGCTGTTCAGTGCACAGGTCCAGCAGATATCCATTGCCAGGAAGATAGAGCTATGGCGGAGGATGGTGGACAGGGTGGACTCTCTGGGAATCTATCCCTGCACAAGGGATGACATTTGCAAGAGGTGGAATGACCTACGGGAGAAGGTGCATGCAGTGGCCTCCAGGCACCAAGTTGCCATCATGAAGATTTGCGGTGGACTCCCACCTTCACACCCACAGTTGACAGCATGGGAGGAGCACGTCCTGGCAATCCTGCATCCTGAAGGCCTCACTGGAGTCACTGGAGGGCTGGACACTGGTAAGTCACCATTACTACCATACCACCACCGATACCTGAATGGCATGTCACTCCCTCACCCGGACTCCCTTCACCCTACTCCATCCCATACAGTGAACCACCCCCATAAGCTCCCAGCTTTGCATGCACACACAACAGTAATGCATGGGCAGTGTGTAGCACTGCCAACCCCACAATCCACCACCATACACTAACCAAGTCTACCACAGGCCCCCCTCCCCAACCGACTACAACGCCACAGCAGCCACTGAACGTCCCCAAACCTCTGTCCCCAGGACGCGTCGATCAATTGTGTGCCCACATGTACAGAGCCCAGCAAGGTCCTGGTATAAGTGGGAGTAGGCACACCATTCAGGGGATAGAGGCAAAGGGTGCCAGGTCCAGTGGGTGGTTGCAGTGCGCCAGGGGGAGGCCCACCCTACAGAACCGACTGCCCAGGAGGTACTCACACATGTCCTTGTGTCCTACCAACACTCCCAGGACAGGATGGGTGAGGTGATTACCATCTTGCAGGAAATCCAGCGGCTGAAAGGGGTATACCACCAGGAGGTCATGCAGCAGTTGCAGGACTTAAATGCCAACATGGCATCCATTGCAGGGGTGCTGGGTGACATGGCCAACACGATGCATAAGTACAAGCACACCAGCAGGGCCCTTTCACTAGCCAGTGTACTCACCAGCCAACAACATCAGCTGCAGCTAGTGTACTGGAGGACCTGCCATATCACTCACAGGCCACCAGCACCTCTCCCCCTGCAGAAGGTGAACCACCCTACAAACGTTCCATGCGACCCAGACAGACAACGGAGACTGTTGCCAAGACCTGAACCACCACCAGGAAATGAGCCCATCCTGAATGGCTCCCTTGTGTGCCAACTGAGACACCTTGTTCACTTTAGACTGCCATTGCTCCTTTTGCTATGGCCCCATAGACACTGGACCTGTGCTACAAACTAACTGGGCCACTACAGTGAAGATTTTGTCCACTTTCATCCCACTTCATTGCACTATCCCTTCCTTTTTTGTCACTTCAATATACACCCTTGAACACAACTGAAGTGTTTATGCTTTATCATACAATAGTGTGCAATGTCTTGACCTGCATTATCCTGTGCAAATGTCCTGTAATGTGTGATTCCATCCAAACAATGTGAATAAGCAGTCTGTAGTCATCATATAAGTACACAGTTGTGACCACACCAAAATCTGCAAAAGGGGAATGCATAAGTGACAGTCAATTGAGAAGTAAAAGTAGTAGAGCAACATGAGCCCCTGTAACATAACAGCCTACAATCATCTGGTCACTTCTACTCAGTAATTTGCACAGCATTTGCCTCCAGACACCATAAGTGATGAGATACAACTCATTCAGGCCCTCACACAAGATGCCACAGTAGTAGCCATGTTATGTTGTCAGCATGCCAATCCCTCCTCTGGACCACTTAGTCTGGGCCACACTGTCATGGACATTTAAGTCACAAAGCGGTTGTGGAAACACATTGTAAGTCACATGACATTCCTCGTAACATATGCTAAGTATTGCATGGGATGAGGACACAGTTTGCAGTGGGCATGTATCTGAGAAAGCTAAACTACTTTGCTTAGGCAGAATATGCCTATCACCATAACATTGGAATGACTGACCACAGATGGAACAGTGTCAGGTCACATAATGCATACATTTGTGCTTGGCACAACACAGCAGCCACACAGCGCTTAACTGTAATGGAGGTATGAACAGTATTACAATCTTACCTGCGTGTCAATGGAAGTATTGCTGTGTCAGATGTGTCCTGTTGTCCACATCCTCCTCCCCCTCATCCTCATCACTGTATTCAGTGTTCTCTGCTGCCACAGGTGCATTGTCTCCCCCTCCTCTGCAGGAAGGGCACATGGCATCAGAGGGCCAAATTGTGCAGCATGCAGCAAGCCACCACTATCTGGCAGGCCTTCTTAGGGGCGTAGAGTAGGGATCCACAAGTTACATGGAGGCACCAGAGACTGGCTTTTAGTAGCCCAAATGTACATTCAATAACCCTCCTGGTACGCCCATGTGCTTCATTGTACCGATTTTCTGCCCCTGTCCTCGGATTCCTCACTTGTGTCAACAGCCAGGACAGGTTCGGGTAGCCGGATTCACCTGCTCCTATTCCTGTAGAGCTGCTCATTTGTCCTGGAGGGACCAAGGCAATATGGGTCCCGTCAGTGGCCACAATCACATGTGGTATGTGTCCCATGGTGCAGAATCCAGCCTTCACAGTGGGAACATCTTCACTCTGGGGTAATGAGATGTAGCTGCTCATGTGTATTAGCAAGGCAGCCAAAACTCTTTCAAGCACATTCGAAAAGAATTGGCTGCGACATTTCTGTAGCCAAGCCCACAGTTACCTGGAAGGAACCACTTGCCAGGAAGTGGAGCACTGACTTACCTGTACTGCAGGGGGTATTGCTGTAGTGCTACGGATTGCAGGAGTCAGATCTGGCTCCAATTGTTGACACAGCTCAGTAATTGTGGCCCTATCTAGATGATAGGTCATAGTGATGTGCCGTTCCTCCAGTGTAACCAAGTCGACTAGGGGTCTGTACACAGGTGCTTGCCTCCTCCTCAGCAGTGTTAGGTATCTAAGTAAACCAAACATGAGACGTGTCTGACTACAGGAAGGATGGACACACAATATCAAAGTACACAGAGCAGTCACATCCGATTATACCAACAAGATTGTGAAGTGCACTGGTGTCCTCTACATGCAAACAGACTTCCTCAAGTACACCAATTCTTTTAATTGGCCTTTGTGTTTTAGTAGTCAGAGTCATGTGTCATGTGTCGTGATTAGTATATTCCCATAATAAATGTGCTGTTAACTAGTCATCTGCCAGCAGTGCACTGGTATGAAATCTAATTTGAGTGCCAGAGTCTACAAGCAAGCCAAAGTATGTAGCGGACTGGAATTGCCTTGGTGTATACCATCGGTACCTATGACGCACATTAAATTGTCTGCCATGAGTACCAGCATTCGGAATTGACAACCACCTGTCCTGTATGCAGGGACAGGTGGAAGTGACCTCACTCCAGTGGTGTTTGGCGTCATGGCGGAAGGCGGTCTGCACCGCCTTGTAACTCCTCATTGGTTAACATGGAGGTCTATGGGGCACAGGAACCAATGATGATCACTGCTGGCGGTGACGGTGTTCACCACCGCGGATGTGAACACCATTTTCTCTGTCCCACTTCACTTGATTCCTGACTCTCAACAGATCAACTCCTCCTCTGCATGTGCTGCTGTGTCCTGTGTGTGGAACCCACGATGGCCCTTGTTACAGGGGAAAGGGCCCCAGCCTTCACATCCGAGGAGTTAGAGAAGCTTGTGGATGGGGTCCTACTCTTACATTGGCAGTTGTATGGGCCTCTGGAACAGCAGGTGAGTCCCTTATGGGTACTTTGGATACGACATGGCTGTATGAAGATGTATGTGTGTGCTGGCAGTGTGTCATATGTGGAGTGTATTTTTCCTGCATGCAATGTGTATGCAGAGGTACGGGTCATGCGTGGACTTAATTTGGGATCTATGCAGTATGTAAGCCATTTCTGTAACAGAATGGAGTGTTGAGTTCACGGTGACCATTCGTCTGTATTCCCTATGCAGGTCAGCGCCCATCAGAAGAAAGGATTGTGGCATGCCATTGCCAAGGACGTGGTGGTCTATAGCCGGGGGAGCACCAGTGCAGGAAACGGTGGGAGGACCTGAGACACTGGGCCCGGAAGACTGCAGAGGCCCAGCTGGGGATGGCTTCCCAATGAGGGAGGGGTGCCCATTGGACCATAACCCCCTAATGGCCCGCATACTGGCGGTGGCTAATCCAGAGTTGGATGGGCAGTTGAGGGCAGCACAGCAGCCACAAGTGTGTGAGTACACACTGTGTGGAATTATTTTATGATCCCTGCCATCTTGTATGGGTGCAAGGTTCTAGTCAGTGGATGCCTCAAAATGCTGGTTTAGCTAATCCTGTGGAGTCCAGCTTAGCAATGTAGGGTGGTATGTATATTTGATATTGGCAAGTAGCTGGCATACCATGGCTGACATGGCTTAGTGAGTCCCAGTAGGTGTGCAGATGACAGTGTTTGGGTTCATTTCTGCTGTTTTTCCAAGGCAATGGTTTGGCATTGTGATTTATACTGCACAGTGTTAGTCCCAGTAAAAGTAAGTGATTGTGATGTGTATGCCATATGTGCTGTTGTTGCTGTAATTGACCCTGTGCTCCTTTTCTCTCTCTCCCACTCTCTCTCCTTTTCTCATCCTGTTCTTGTGTGCATTAGCATCATCTAGTGAAGGAGCAGGGGCACCGGTGAGTGGGGGAGCTACAGCCCATGGGACTCAGGAGGCACAGTCTACAGATGCCGAGGGGACCACTAGGTTCGAGGGCGAGGGGAGCACCACGAGGTGAGACAGAATCTACGATATCTGACTCTGATTCCTCCTCCGATGAAAGCTCCCTGGTGGTGGCGGACCCCGCTGGGACCACCCCAGCTACATAATCTTCCGCCACCTCCTGTACCAGCATCGCCCTCCCAGTAGCCCCCCGCCCAGTTGCCCGTGGCCGATCATCTAGGAGGGTGGGAGTCTCCTTCGCCCCAGGCACCTCAGGCCCTGCCCTAGTCAGTCCTGCAGCCCTCACTGAGAAGGCTACTGACTTCCTGAGATCAATCACTGTAGGGCAGTCAACCATAGTGAATGCCAGCCAGGGGTTGGTATCCCAGATGCAGCAATGTAATGCTTACCTGGATAGCATTCACAGTGGCTTGGCTGGCCTACAGAGATCATTTTAGGCTCTGCCCTCCTCTTTGACGTCAGCCAGTGTCCCTGGTTCTTCCGCCCCCCCTCCAACTATCTGTTCCCTGTCCCAAAGGCCTCTCCCCCACCCATCCCACGCACACAATCAGATGAGCATGCACCCAAGACAACAGACAGGACTTGCACAGACAAGCACAGGCACCACACTTCACACCTCAAGCATACACACAGCCAACACACAGAAGCACATACAACAACAGCTACTGCCTCCACTGTTTCCCCCTCCTCCTCCTCCTACTCCTCCTCCTTCTTCTCCTCCTCCCTCACAGTCACATCAACACTCAAGCACTGCATCTTCAGTCTCAGATCCTGACACCTATACAGCCTTGCCCACAGTCACCACAATATCAGACAGGCAGACTAGCACCCCATTCACCACATGTGCAGTCACCATCACAACCACATGTAGCACACCCACCTCACTTGAAGACACCACCACAACATACATACACATGCCCTGTTTGTCCTCCCCCAACCTGTCTGCCCACCCCCTCCAAAGACGCATGAACGCTCCCACTCAGACACTCAACAGCCATCCACCTCACACACGCACACTGTACATGTACCTGTAACCCAGTCCAGCACACCTACTCCTCCTTCAACCACTCCCTCTACCTCCACTCCCAAACCTCCTCCGACAACCTGCAACATTGGACCTAAAAAAAAATTCCTTGCCCACTTTGAACTCTTCCCTGCTCCTCCACCCTAGTCCTGCCCAGAAAAGGAAGGTCCCTCTCCCCCAGACCAGTAACTCCAGCTCCCAGTCCACTCATGCCCCCCCTGCAGCTACACCTGCCACCAAAGGGCACAAGACTGGCACTCTGGCCTCCTGCTCCACGCCAACACCTCCGCCCCCTAAACAACGGAGCAAGGTCCTGCCCCCTCCCAAACCCAAGTACCCCCTCAAAAGAAAACCCCCTACCCCCTGAGGTGCCTGCCTACCATCAGCATGATCCCCCTGCCCAGTGGAGTGACTTGGGCTGGCAGGAGTCAAGTTGGGCCTTGGACTTTGCCCTGTGGGTTTTCACATACATTGAACTAGTCAACAGCCCTTTAGGTATATAGTTCATTTATTTTATTGTGGTCGCTGTTCCCACTGACATACGGTGGTTGGACCAAAGGTATGTGTCCTGGCTTTCTTTACTACTGGCTTATGTTGTTGTTGAATTTCTCTGCAGACAGTTTTCGGTGTATGGTATGCCATAATATGGTGGGCGGGTGTGGTGTTCCGCCAGCCTGAAGATGGAAACCGCTGTGGTCAGTGGATGGACCGCACTAGCTGTTCAGGTGGTACTTTGGCTGTCTATGGGAGGGATCACAGCCATGGTCATAAATTGGTGGTCTTCACCGCCAGCCTGGAGGCTGACCTACCGCCATCGCTGTTGTGGCGGTCAGCTTACCGCCAATGTCATAATGAAAGACCATAGTTCTTTTGGATTTAAGGTACTGTTCCTTTGTGATATCCACAAAAGGTTATTTTTACAGCTACATTATGGGAGTTCTTGTTTCCAAGATATCTTTTGAAACACTTTTTTATATTTGATATGTTGGGGTATGTCTGGTGTTGAGTGGCTAATTAAAAATCTATTATGTAAAGAAGAACATTGAATCAGTCCTTTTTCTTGGGTGGGGCAAGGCAACTAAACTAATCCACTCAGTTATTCCATTATGACCAGGTTTCTCAACATACACACCTCAATGATTCTGGCTAGCTCCCAGTGATCTTTGTTGGCAATGAAATAATATTTTTTATTTACTTGGCTAATTTGGAGTAAGGGAATGTCATGTCTGCTGAGCAGAAAAAAGACTTACATTCCCCTGGTCCTGCAGATTGAAAGATTTACAACAAAATTATTAAAGAGTGTCAGCTTTGCTGATTATGATAAATATTTTATGCCAAGAATAAGCATTTTGATTACAAGTTATGAATTCTTTCACAGGAAGCAAGGGAAAGATGATTCAATTGATGAGTACATTTCATCTCTCAAAAAGGTCATTGAATTGTAATTTGGTAATCTACAGGGCAGGATGGATTAATAACGGGTCAAGGAAGAAGGAATACCCGTGACCCTACAACTCAGGAAAGATTATGGATAAATGGAGATTCAGATTTAAAAGAGATGCAGGTGGCCATAGGGGGGCCCCTGCACTGCCCATGCACTTGGCTGTGCAGACAGTGAAAATTGAGAGAGTGCTGGTGCACCCGATTACGAGCCGGAGACAATGCTGTAGCCTGTTTCCTGCTAGGCTGGCAGGCAAAAACCGAGGTTTCCACCCACCGGCCTATCGGGAAACTCTGAATGAGTCCAGTGGGGTGGTCACCACTAGGGCGGCGGCCACACTGTCGGGGGTTTGGTAGACCAGCTTTCCCATCCGCCAAACTAATAATGAGGCCCAAAGTCATTGTAAAAGAGACTGCTGTGCCAAAAGTTCATAAACTTCAGAATCTTCCCTTATCAGCTAGGAATGACATTTCTAAAGAATTAGAAAAATTAGTGGAGTGTAATATTGAAACTGTGGAAGCCTCTGGATTATTTCTGTCATTGTGACTCACCGTGGTAATGGAAAAATTAGGCTTTGCATCAATCTTCAACATTATTGTGAACCTGTTTCCTTTTCTAAAAAAAATATCAGATGATGTTTAGTGACGGATGCCAAATAGTTTTCAGAGACTGACCTGTATTCCGTTTACCACTAAATTCCCTTGGTGAAACTAAATATTTTATTGCCTGATTCAAAATATGAATGACCCTTTCTTTGAGCAATGCCTGGAGGGAACTGACCCAAACAAACCAATGACTGAAAGGGGCTGACCTAGAGTACCTCTCTGTGTATGTTTTTGATGTTGATCTGAAAGCACTCTACTGTCCTTGGGCCATTTCAGAAAGTTATGGAAGCGACATGGAGTGTCCCCCAAAGATCACCAAGTTATGATGGAGCACTCCATCATCACCTCAAGCACAAGAATATTGTATTTGACGTGCTATACAGATAATTGTGTCATTTTGATGGATAGAATAGGTTTTGTTGTTGAACTGCGGTCCTGGTATGGAGAGTTGAGGGAAAAAAGCTAACAAACTAACAGTGCAACAGGCAGATCTTGAGTCATTGGCTGTTCAAGTGGATGTAGAAACATGGGGGCATGACAACACTTAAAGAGTATTTGATAGTTTCTGGGTCAACTGTATTGAACAGGTTATGTGTCATACAGTGGAAGGATTCTCTTTTGTATTAGAGAAGGGTTCCCTTTTAAAGCGAACACAGTGAAGGTAGATAGTGAGTGGGGATATGTGCCAGTGAAAGGCATAATGGATGGCATCAAATTGGTATTTTGCTCTATATGTGCTTGTAATGTAAACCAACACGATTTTTATAAACTGCTAAGCTCTTCTGTTGATATTGGGTGGGCGACTTTAATGTTGTCTTGGTCATACAGCTAGATTATCTCCATTCTCCACTTTGGCACACATCTGTAAATAAAGGGGTTAGAGCATAGGAGGACTGGCTGACAGGCTGGTCCCTACTGGATGCCCAGCCATGCAGGAACTCTTTTGGCAGAAAACAAGAATACTACTAAGCAGTTCAGAAGTTACATGTACAATTGGACCAACAGTGTGCTTCACGGCGCTGCTGGCAGCAGTACGGCACACAATATATTAAGATAAGACATTCTCAAACCACATCCCACAATTGCTGGGGGTTCAATTGCATAGCTATATATCTTTGATACCTTTTTTGGAGGTTGCAGAGAGACAAGCTGTAAGACCTAGCATTTCATGGTACTCAGTCAGAGGCAAAAGGAGCACACTTTCAGTAAGACTCATGGACAGCTTACTCTCCATTGGTCGAATGGGAGACCTTCAAGTTTGTGATTGTGGGCATTTTCTGAAAGCTATGTTTATGGGGTGGGAGGGTTATGGCCCTCATCATGACACTGGCGGTAAATCCCGCTTACCGCCATGGTGACGGCTGCCAACATACCATCACGGTGGCGAACATCCGTTCGTCATATTATGACACACACACACCAAACCGACAGAATACTGCCACATGTACAAATCCGCCAGCCCAAAGGTCAGTGTTAAAGTGTCGGTACGACCACCCATACCGTTACGCCAACAATACAACACCCACCACATTATGACCCACGAATCACCACAGCAGACATTCAATGGCACTAAACCATTGGCGGTACACACCGGCTCTCTCAGAATGGCCACCAAAATACAAAACAACACAACATTGGCCTAAACGAAAATCACACACCTGACACTGATACACACACCACACCCACCCACCCACAGCACTATAAAACACACATCCACATTGCCAATACACACAACCCTTTACGAACACCAATTATTGCCACAAGACTGACACAAAGACCACTGGGACAACTATACAAACACCACAAACACCCATTCATCCGTCACACACCTCACATCCCACACCCCACCACATAACTCAACACCCTCTGCACAACACACACCACACAATACACATGTCCCCACAAAGGCACCCCCGTTTCACTGATGAGGAGTTGCAGGTCATGGTGGAGGAAATAGTCAGGGTAGAGCCACAGGTGTTTGGAGCACAGGTACAGCAAATATCCATTGTCAGGAAGATGGAGCTATGGTGGAGAACATTGGACAGGGTGAATGCCGTGGGACAGCAGCCAACAACAAAAAGGGACAACATCAGGAAGAGGTGCAAGGACCTATGGGGGAAGGTACGTTCAGTGGTAGCAAGGCACCAGCTCGTCATCCAGAGGACTGGCTGTGGACCACCAGCTCCTCCCCCACAGCTCACAGCATGGGAGGAGCAAGTCTTTGCAATACTGCATCCTGAGAGACTCAATGGAGTAACCGGAGGACTGGACACTGGTGAGTCAAGATTTACTACATAGCACCCCCATACCTGCATGCCATCTCACCCCCTCACCCTCACTCCATTACTCCACTCCATCCCACACACTGCACCTACACATATGACTAACCCCAATGCCAAGCCCTGCATGCCATACCACTGCATGGACAGCCCTCCCAGCCCTGCATGTACACCCATCAGCAAAGCATGCACAGCAGGGAGAACTAACAATCCCACAATACATCACCATAGACAAACAAAGGTGGCAGGGCAACAGCAGCGATAGAGGGGAAGCTAGGGATGTACAATTTGTCACAGACATGAAGCATAATACATCACTTACATCCCCACAGATTCCCCAGTCAATATCAGAGATGAGGCGGTGCCATGACTATCCAGTCCCCCAACTGAAGATGCCCCAAGTGATGACAGCAACTCTGGACTTCAGGATCTGGAATAACTACCTGGCCCATCAGGGGCCACTGGTCAGTCGGCTACCCCAGCCCACTCACAGTCCACCACAGAGCCTCCCCTGTCAGTATCCAACACCATAGCACCCACCCAAAGTCCCCACACCCCTGTCACCAGGACAAGTCAATCAGCAGTGTGCCCACCTGTACAGGGACCCCAGTCCACACCTCACCCCCAAGACAATTAGGGACCTGGGGCTAGTGGCAGTGGGCACACCATTCGTGGGACACAGGCACAGGGGAACAGGGACACATGGAGGTCCACTATGCACCAGGGGGAGGACAGGACCAGGAAACCGACTCTCCAGGAGGCACTCACTAATGTCCTGGGGACAAGATGGGCCAGATCCTTACCAACATGCAGGAGAACAAGCGGCTGCAGGAGGAACACCATCAGGAGATCAGGGAGGATATGCAGGCCCTCAACACCACCATGGTCTCCATAGCAGGGGTGCTGGGAGATATGGCCAACATCATGAGGGAATGGACAGCACACCAGCGGGTCCCTACCACTAACCAGTGTGCTGACCAGCCATCCACTTCACTGCAGTTAGTGGGCAGGAGGCCCTGCCACAGGACCGACAGGCCACCAGCACCCCTCCCCCTGCAGAAGGTGAACGACCCTGCAAACGTTCCCTGCGACCTAGACAGAAACCAGAGACAGTTGCCAAGACCAAGACCACTGCCAGGAAATGAGACCTTCCTGAATGTCCCCCTTGTGTCCCATCCTGTCACCTTGTCCATTTTGAACTGCCTTTGCTCCCATTCCTATGGCCCCTTGGACACTGGACCTGTGCTACAAACAGACTGGAACAATACCTGGACTTTCCTCTGCCATCACCCCATTCCATTGCACTTATCCGTCAATTATTTGCACTACAATAAACACCCTTGAACACAACTTAACTGATAGTGTTTTATGTGATGAAAATGTGCAATTATGGAAACAGTCACATCATGTGCAAATGATCTGAATATTGTGATAGCATAAAATTAATGACCTGTAGCTGTCTTTAATCAGTACACTGTTGTTATATCACCAACATCTGCAAAATGAGTAGCCATCGGTGACAGTAGGTTGAGATGCAAAGGAAGTGAATGCCATCCTGCTACAGTCACACAGAAAACATCAATATTCAGGGGAATGGTCAGTTCCACTGTCTCACCTGTGTTTCATTGGAAGTATTGACGTATAATTGATGTTCTGTTATCCACATCCTCATCCTCTGCCTCCTCATCCTCACTGTCCTCATGGTCCACTGCTGCCACAGGGTAATTTCCAGTCTCCTTCTCCTGCAGATAAGGCACATGTCGTCTGAGGGCCAGGTTGTGCAACATGCAGCATGCCACTAGTATCTGGCAGACCTTCTCGGGTAAGTAGCACAGGGATCCACCTGTCAGATGGAGGCAGCTGAACCTGGCCTTCAGGAGGCCGAAGGTCCTTTCCTGGATCGTCCTTGTGCATCATTATAACGATTCTCAGCCCCTGTCCTGGAATTCCTCGCAGGGGTCAGGAGCTACGATAGGTTTGGGTAGCCAGAGTAACCTGCAAATATTGAGGGACAAACATTAGCCTTACACAATGGTAAGTGGTTAACAGCAGGAGACATATACTGACATACATTGGGTGGGGACTCAGGCTCACCTATTAGCTACATCCTGTGCCTCTGTAGCTGTGCCATCACATTTGGGATGCTGCTATTCCTCAAAACAAGGGCGTCATGCACCGACCCAGTATACTTGGCAGTGACGTGGGAGATGTCCTGGTCCGCCAGGCAAACCATTTGCACATTGAGTGAGTGGAAACTCTTACAATTCCTGAACACCTGTTCATTGTGGCGGGGGAGGACAAATGCAATATGTGTACCGTCAATTGCCCCAATAATATTAGGTATCTGTCCCATTGCATAGAATACAGCCTTCACAGTGGCCAAATCTTCCACCTGCGGGAAAGCAATGTAGCTGCACATGTGTTTGATCAAGGCAGACAAAACCCTTGTCAGCACAATGGAGAACATTGTCTGTGACATTCCTGCTGCCAAGCCCACTGTCACTTGGAAAGAACCAGTTGCCAGGAAATGGAGCACTGATGGAACCTGGAGATTAGGCTGCAATTGGGCACACAGCTCTGTGATTGTGGCCCTGTCCAGTCTATAGGTGAGTATTATGTGCCTGTCCTCAAGTGTAGTCAAGTCCACAAGGGGTCTGTACACGGGGGCTTGTCTCCTCCTCCTATTCATCTGCAGTGGTAGGTATCTAAGGGACACAAGAGTGAGTAGGCTGTCACAGTTTGAACAATGGAATCACCACCTCAGTGAACAAAGAGCATTAATGTGATGGGACAATGGAAACGGCAAGGTATGTGCAATTTTCAGCAATGACGCAGTTATGGAATATCTGAATGTTGTCCACCACCATTAAATGGTGACCGCCTGTCCTGTATCTAGGGACAGGTGGAAGTGCGCTAACTCTTCAGACGATGGGCGTCATCGCTAAAGCCGGTCTTGCACCGCCGTGCAACTCCTCATAGCTAATATGGGGCTCCATGGAGTACAGTGGCCAATGGGGATCAGTGGCGGCGGTGATGGTGTACACCGGCACGGACATGATCACCGTTTGCTATCTAAATCCTCATGTGATTCCTGACTTTCCCCAGGACAACACCTACAGTGCGTGTGCTGCTGTGACCTGTGTCTGGAACCTATCATGGCCCATGTGACCGGGGAAAGGGCCCCTCCCTTCACTTTGGAGGAGTTGGAGCACTTGGTGGATGGGGTCCTACCCCAGGATAGACAGCTGTATGGGCCTCCAGACCAACAAGTGAGTACGCCTTGGGCACAATGCATGAGGCAAGGTTGCATGGAGATGTGTGTGCAAGTATCATGTCATTTGGGGGGTGGTATGTCTGGTGGTAGTGTACATGGTGGGCGCCGGGTGATGTGTGTGCCAGTGGAGATGGAAACGGGATTTGTGGGCCATATGGGTGACAGGCTGAATTGTATGTGTAATGGTGTCCTCCTGTCTGTATTACCTCTGCAGGTCAGCACCCATCAGAAGAAGGGATTGTGGCGTGCCATCACCATGGACGTGCAGACCCTGGGGGTCTACAGCAGGCAGACACCCACTGTAGGAAAAGGTGGGAGGACCTGAGACGCTGGGCACGGAAGACCGCAGAGGCCCAGCTGAGGATGGCCTCCCAACGAGGAAGGGATGCCCATCGGAACCTGACCCCCCTGTTGGCATACTGGCGGTGGCCTACCCAGAACTGTATGGGCGCTTGAGGGCATCACAGCAGCCAAAAGGGGATGAGTACAGTGGGGGTTACTAAAATAATTGGTAGAGGGTGGTGGGTGTGAGTTAGTGGGTGCCTGTTATTGCCAGGTCAGACATTACAGCGTGATCCAGCTCAAGGGTAATGGGTGTATAGCAAAATCAGGTAACCTAGCTAGGTTGCATTCCATGACAGACAGGGCTCAGAGGGTCCTAGCAGGGGTTCAGTTGGCGGTGGTTGGCCCTCATCTTACTATGGCACATAGTCAATTGAATGCCAGTGTAGTGCATAGTGCTCACTCCTGATCCCTGTGTGTCATCGTAATGTGTATGCCAACTGTTGTGTTTGTGCTGTAATTGACCCAGTGCTCCCTTTCTCTCTCTCCCCTCCCTTTATTCTTCTGCCATCCTGTCCATGTGTGCATTAGCATCATCTGGCAGAGGATAAGGGGCACCAGTGACATAGAGAGCTGCATCCCACAGGACCCAGGAGCAGAGTAAACCGACGCCGATGGAACCAGTGGGACAGAGGGCGAGGGGAGCACCACAGCAGAGACAGGAGGTGACAACACTGACTTTGATTCCTCCTCCGATGGTAGCTCCCTGGTGGTGGCAGGCATCTCTGGGACCACCCCAGCTACAGGTACAGCCGCCACCCCCAGTACCAGCACCGCCCTCCCAGTAGCCCCTCACGAAGTTTCCAGTGCCTGCTCACCCAGGAAGGTGGGCATCTCCTTCACCCCAGGCATCTCAGGCTCTGCCCCAGTGAGCCCTGCTGCCATGAGTGAGGAGGCTATTGACCTGCTGAGATCTATCTCTGTAGGGCAGTCAACCATTGTGAATGCCATCCAGGGTCTGGCATCCCAGATGCAGCAATGCAGTGCATTCCTGGATGGCATCCACAATGGTATTGCGGCCCAACAGAGATCGTTTCAGGTTCTGTCTCCTCTCTGATGGCAGCCTTTGTCCCTGTTCCTACTGTTCCCCTCCAACTACCACTTCCCAGTCCCAGTCTCCTCAACCCCAACCCATCCCATGCACATATAAAGACAAGCACACACACAAAACATCACACAAGAGTGGCACAGACAAACACATACAGCACACTTCAGGCCACAAGCACTCATAGAAACAGACAGTTGCACACACAACAACATCCACTGCCTCCACTGTCTCCCCCTCTTCCTCCTCCCTCACAGTCACATCCGCACTCACACCTGCATGCAATGCTTCAACAGCCACCACCACCATCACCACACCAAGCAGCACACACACACTAGCAGACACCACCACAACATCCATCCACGCGTCACCGTGTCCTCTCCTACGCTGTCTGTCCCCACCTCCTAAGGGACACAAACACGCGCACTCAGACACCCAACAGCCATCCACCTCACATCAGCACACTACCCATGCACCTGTACCCAAGTCCAGCAGATGTACTCCTCTAACAAACACTCCTCCAACATCCACTCCCATCCCTTCTCCCTCATCCCACCCCACGTCCATAAGAAGCTTTTCCTTGCCCAACTTGACCTCTTCCCTCCCCCTTCTCCCCTCCATCCTGCCCGTCAGAGCAGGGTCACAACGACCTCGCCTAGCACCTCAGCCAAACAGTCCACCGGGACAGTGGAGGCCCCTCCTAGTCATGGAGGCAAGAAAGTGAAGGATCCCACTCCACCAGCCAAGAAGTAGAAGAATCCCACTCCACCAGCTAGGAAAGGGAAGGATCCCACTCAACCACCAATGAAAGGTACCCACTCAACCACCAATGAAAGGCAAGAGGCCCACTCAACCACCAATGAAAGGCAAGAAGCCCTCACCCACCTCCAGCTGAGACACAGCAGCCCTCACCACCAGCAGAAACAAAGCAGCCCTCATCTCCAGCAGAGGCTGCCAAGGAGACACCTCCACCAGCAGAGGCAAAGCAGCACTCATCTCCAGCTGAGACAAACCAGCTCTCACCTCCAGCAGAGGCTGCCAAGGAGACACCTCCACCAGCAGAGGCAAAGCAGCACTCAACTCCAACTGAGGCACAGCATCCCTAACCTCCAGCTGGGACAAAGCAGCCCTCACTTGCAGCTGAGACAAAGCAGCCCTCACCTCCAGTAGGTGGCATGTAGGCCACCCTCCAGGAACTGTTGTACAAGGAGTTCCCTCCAGAACCAGTGGGCAAGTTCCCCACCTCAGAGACTGTGATGTTGCACTCCCCAGCATTGGGAAATGGGCATGTAGCCCCCTCCAGATCCAGTGGGCTAGTTCCACACTTCAGCTGAGGTGCCCCCACCCCATTCCCCTGAGGTGCCTGCCCATTTCCAAAATGATGCCCCTGCACAGTTTAGTGTGGACCTTGTCAGGAACAAGTTGGGGCTTGGACTGTGCCCTGTGGCCATGTGGGCCTTTTGTACTTTGGACTGGCCATTGGCCCTTTCTGGACATTTGTTCATAAATATTTTTATCACATTGGAACATATGGTGGCTGTTGGCATACAATTACATACAATGGCATACAATTACAATATCAGTACTGCCTAAATGCTGTCCTTGCATTATTATGACGTGTGTCCTGTGACATTATTTCCTCTGTAGCTGGTTGTGTGTATGGTATGTGTGTGAATGGTATGTGTTGTGCATGTGTGTGTGTCACTCTCCTTTTCCTCCCTCCCTCCCTTTTGTGCTAGGCGGCTGTACTCACCGTTGTCATCTTCGTCGGCGTTGGTGTTCCAGGTGGAGCATGGGGTAGAAGAGCATCAGAAAGATTCCGGTTCCATAGAGGCATTGATCTTCTCTGTGTCTCTGATAGTGAGTTTTTCATGTTCTCTGTTCTGTTTCCTGAGTCAACAAACACAAGGTCCCTGACCAATTAAGGATTGAGATCCAGGGAAATATACAAAAAGTAAATCCTATATCACTCTCCTATATATACAAAAGAACAGTTAAGTGTTAATAAGACATGGTATTGAACTCTCACAGATTTATTGATACAAAAAAAACCTATATATATATATATGCATACAATATAAATAATATTCAGAAAAATAGAACAAAACCCCCCTTAGATGTCAATCCCAAATGAACTAAAACAAAACAGATATCTGAATAAACAACAAATACAGACAACAAAACCAACACAGGACACACATAAATATACGCAAAGTACTAAAGAAACAAATAAGAGACACACAGACAATAATAAACACATCCAACTAACACCACAAATATTGAATATATTCAGTAGTACATATATTGTATATCTCCTAAATATTGTTATCAAATGACCTTAAAGCAAAACAAACTTTCAATATCAAACTGATGTATAATTCAAGGATATCTTTTCAACCAATGTAATAATGAATGTCCCACAGGCATATGTCAATCATATGCACACAGTTTTAGCAAATATAGTTCAAACCGGCTTGTCCTTAGTATGAAGTTGTCACGCGTTTCGGTGGGCTTACACCTTCTGATAAATTCCAATTTATAAAAACCACCTTCATCAGGGCACTACATCGGGCTTGGGTATCACATCATATGTTTTGATCTGATGTACGCCAAGATGATACGCAGCAACCAAACACAACCTACGTGGGTCGGGGGCTGTAACCCTTAAATACTGGTCTGAGAACCAGCTCCAAACAGCTGGATGAAATGGTCTGACCTGCTTAACATATCCAACGCGGTCACTCTACACGTTGTTTTAAATACTCTCTGTTCTGTTTCTGCCAGGCTTTTGATGGTGTTGGTATCACCCCGGAAATCCTGGTGGTTTGCTGTGCTATGATATGGTGGGCAGTACCTTGTCTTCCGCCTGGCTGTTAATGGCTCCCACCATGGTGTGTGGTGTTAGCGCCCTGGCAGTTGGTGTGGTATATTGGCTGTCTATGGAAGGTACCACTGCCATGGTCATAATTTGGTGGTAATTACCGCCAGCCTGTTGGTGGTATTTCTGCCACTTTAACAGTCACCGCCAATGTCCAAATGACCACCTATATCCTGAGAGTAAAACATGCAAGAAGAATAGCTGGCAAGGCTGGAACTGTGAGGTCTGCTGTGCGACAGGGGGAGGACAGGCCCAGGGAACCCACTCTCCAACATCATGGGAGAGTACCATCTTTCCCAGGAGACGATGGCAACGGTACTGGCCAAGTTTCAGGAGACCCAGCGGCTGCAGGAGGAACAGTATTTGGGGTTCAGGGAGGAACTCATGTCCATCAATACCACCCTGGGCACCATTGTAGGGGTGCTGAAGGGCCTTGTGAGCACTAGGAGGGACACTGTGGCACAACAAGGGGCCCCGGACGCTAGCCTGGACGATGAACTGCCCACCACCTCCGCCGGCGCTAGTGGACAGGAGGCACCGCCACAGGACCACAACACCAGCACCCCACCCCCTGCAGATGGAGAACCACCCCACAAGCGGTCCCTGAGATCCAGGCTGCCCCTGTCAGCCCTGCTGCCCTAAGTGAGGAGACTATTGACCTCCTGAGATCCCTCATTGTTGGGCAGTCTACCATTCTGAATGCCATCCAGGGTGTAGAGAGGCAGTTGCAACAGACAAATGCATACCTCGAGGGCATTCATTCTGGCCAGGCAGCCCAACAGAGAGCATTTCAGGCTCTGGCCTCTGCACTCATGGCAGCCATGGTCCCTGTGTCCAGCCTCCCCCCTCCAACTACCTCCACCCAGACCCAATCCCCAGTACCTCAGCCTATCCCAAGCACACCATCAGACCAGCATACGTACACCTCAACACACAAGGGTGGCTCTGGCAAACATAAGCATCACACATCCCACAAGCACTCACACAAGCATCATACCCATGCACACATACCAACATCAACTGCCTCCACTGTGTCCCCCTCCTCCACGTCTCCCTCCTCCCTCCCTGTCACATCTCCACACACACCTGCATGCACTACATCTTCAGCCACTACCTCCATCACCAGCACGCCCATCACCACACACCGCTCACGTGCACTCACCACCCCACCACCATTCACACATCCCCTCTGTCCTCTACCAGTGTGTCTGTGAGCCCTCCTCCCAAAGTACACAAATGCAGTCACACACCCACCCAACAGCCATCCACATCACGACAGCCTCCAGCCCATGCACCTTCACCCAAAGTCAGCAAACGAACACCTCCTACAACCACTACATCTTCCTCCACTCCCAAACCCCCTCCATCTACCCTTCCCAGTGTGTCTAAAAAACTTTTCCTCTTAAATGTTGACCTCTTCCCTACACCTCCCCCCCCGTCTGTCCCCTAGGGCCCGCCTTTCCAGGTCCCAACCCAGCACCTCAGCCACCACATCACCAGGCACAGTGGTGCCAGCAATACCCGAATTTTGGAGTGCGCCAAGCAACAGGGCTGCCAGTGTCCCAAGGAGCGAGGCCAAGGACATTCCCCCACCTCCAAAACAGAAAAAGTTGACCACATCCCGGAGGGAGAAGGCCAAAACACCTGCCACCAAGAGCTCAGGCAAGACAATTGGGGAGTGGCAAGACAGCTGCGCCACCATCCAAGGTGGGGAAGGGCCTGAAAAATAAAGGCAAGTCAACGTTGCCGCCAACCTGCACGGCGGACAAGACCACCACAGCACCGCCACATGCACCGCCGTCACTGACACCGCCGCGTGAAGCCCATATACTGAGCCCTTCACCAGCACCGCAGACACTGTGCCCTTCAGCAGCACCGCAGTCAGTGAGCCCGACACCAGCACCGCCGCTACTGACACCGCCGCCAGCACCGCGGTCAGTGAGCCCGCCACCAGCACCGCCGCTACTAACACCGCGCCAGCACTGCGGTCAGTGAGCCAGCCACCAGCACGGCAGTCAGTGAGCAAGCCACCAGCACAGCAGTGAGCCAGCACCGCAGTCAGTGAGGCTGCCAGCAGCACCGTCGCAAGCACCGCCGCTAATGACACCGCCGCCAGCCCCGCCAGCGGACCCGCGACAACCTGAGCCAGTGGCACCACCGCAGACATGGCTGCCATCCGCAGTGGTCATCCATACGTGGCTGGTCGTCAGTTCCAGGGGCCTGGGCAGCTTCCATGTTGCCCCACCGTCAGTGGACTGTCACATCCACTACCTCAGTCCTTGGCAGGATGAAGCACTCTGGGCACAAAGCCCCCTCCAGAACCAGTGGAGAATCTCATCCAGTACCTCAGTCCTTGGCAGGATGAAGCACTGTGGGCACAAAGCCCCCTCCAGAACCAGTGGAGAATCTCATCCACTACCTCAGTCCTTGGCAGGATGAAGCACTCTGGGCGCAAAGCCCCCTCCAGAACCAGTGGAGAAAGGCATCCACTACCTCAGTCCTTGGCAGGATGAAGCACTCTGGGCGCAAAGCCCCCTCCAGAACCAGTGGAGAAAGGCATCCACTACCTCAGTCCTTGGCAGTATGAAGCACTCTGGGCACAAAGCCCCCTCCAGAACCAGTGGCGACTGTTATCCATTTGAGAGACTGTGGCTTTGCACTCCCTAGGATAAAGCAATGGGCAACCCACCCACTGGAGAGACTTGAGAGACTGTGGCTTTGCACTCTCCAGGATACATCAATGGGCATGGAGCTCCCTCGTGGAGTTGGCGTTGTGCACTCATCCGGTTGAGGTGCACCCCCTTTCCTTCCCCCTGAGGTGCCTGTTTCATTTAAATCTGATGGCCCTGCAGTGTTCTCTCCGTTTCGATCGGGTATCTTGTGTGGGCCTCGCCCATGCATTTTGGGCCCAGTGGTCCACGGACTATATAGGTGCATTACCTGGACTTGAATTCTTGGTGCACATATTTGTTTATAGTGTATATAAATTTTGGACTAATGGATGTTTATTGATTACAACGGCTACAATCAATTCCTTTTGTCCTTGCGTTCTTCCAGGGGGGCTTGGGGGGTGTAAATGTAATGTTTCAGCATGTATTGGTGTGTGTGTTGTTGTGGGTGAGGGTGGGGGTGGAGGTGTTGCGTGTTGTGTGTGTGTGTGTGTGTCGCTCTCTTTTCCCTCCCCCTCCCCTGTGTTGTAGGTGCAGTACTCACCTTGGTCGTCACCCACGTCAGTCGTGCTCCTGGTAGAGAGCAGGAAGACTATCGCAGGGAGTATTTGGAGTTCAGGCTCCATGGCGTCCTGGTTCCTCATGGGGTGTAGAGGTGAGTGTTTTGCCTTCCAAGTCCTGTTTCCGCCGTGTTTTTGTTCGAATGGAATCCGCCCCGGAAAAGGTGGCGGATTGGCCTGTCATAATAGTGTCGGCGGTACATTGTCTTCCGCCTGTCTGTTGGCGGTGACAGCCATGCTGTTTGTACCACTGTGGCTGTCTGAGTGTTGAAGTGGCTGTCTATGTTGGCGGTTTCCGCCATGGTCATAATTCCATTCTTTTTACCGTCTGCCTGTTGGCGATTTTACCGCCGCTTTCCCACCGACCGCCAGGGTTGTAATGAGGGCCTATATTTTAAAAACAGCAGTAAATTCAAGTCATTGGGTGAAACACTATAAAATTGTGGTTATATGATGTATATTTTCTAATGACCCTAAAATATCGTTCCAGTATGTCCTTCCCCTTAGCTGTCTAATCAGAGGGCGATAGGTTTTCCGCTTACTCTACCCCCTTTATCTAGGATTTGCTACCCAAACTAGTAATAAACTAGGGAGGAGAAACTGGAAGAGAGCGTCTTCCGAAATTCTGATTAAAATTTTAGAAAGTATGTCTCTTGAGTTCTCAGAAAGTGTGGATAAGGGAGCAGTGGAGTTTGCCGCCTGGTTGGATGAGGCTTCTAGTAGGGTTGCTCCTATCAGAAAAATCAAGCTGAGAAGGTCCACCCCCTCATACCCTTGGTTTAATGAACCAGTGAGAACTCTTAGACAGGCCTGCTGCGGCCAAGAGCGTATCTGCAGAAAAAAACCTTGAAGATCGAGAAAAACAGGCAAATAAGAGAAACATAAGGGAACATAGGTTTGCTATTAATCTTGAAAGATTCTTTATTGTTCCATAAAAATAGAAGCTACTACATCCTCTAGAGAGCTCTTTAAGGTTGTGCAGCAGCTCTCTACCCCTCAGTCAGCTGGTGAATCAGAGGGTTCGCAAGTATTCTGCAATCAACTAGCAACCCTTTTCCAAAGTAAAATTACTGACATTTATTAGGGATTGGAGTCTGCTAAATGTAAAAATATTCTTAGCCCTCAAATGGCTAAAGAAAGTCTGGTGTCAGAATTGCTGGGGCCTCAGAGATTTGGGAACCAAGAAATGAAGTTACTTACAGTATTTCCTCCAATTAACACCACAGGGCTTCTCCTTGAGCCAGACACTTTTTAATCTATATGTGTCCCCCCTTGCGGTCATCATTTAGGCATTTGGGCTGAATACAATATAATACGCAGATGACACCCAAATTATTGTATCAATCCCCAGGAATCTGGGTGATGCTGCTCATATTTTCTCTCAATGTATGTCATCTGTGGCTGTTTGGAAGGAATGTAATTTCCTTAAGCTGAATGGGGAAAAAATGAGGTGTTGCATTTTGACACGCAAAACTCAATCTGGAATGGCAGTTGGTGACCAGACCCCCTAGGTGGTCCTGCGACTCCCGTTAAGAAGGCCAAAAACCTTGGGTTACCCTAGACACTGAACTCTTCTTGAACGGGCAGGTGAGTCGTACGGTAGCAAATTGCTTCAGGCTTAGGAGGAAATATTTCCGTTTCTTTCCATACCAGCGGAAACAGGTTGCAGTAGCCTTAGTCATGTCTAGACTAGACTACTATAACTCCCTTTACCTGGAGTCTACCTTGGGCACCGTAGCTAAGCTGCAGAGAATACAGAGCGCACTAGCCAGAGCCGTGCTGGATATTCCAAAGCACCACACGGTCGCTGCTGGGTTGGGTGTGTTGCATTGGCTCCCTGTAAGGAAATGCATTATGTTCAAGGCCATCTGCATTGTGCAAAAGTCGCTTTACCATCATAGCCCTGTAGGAATCAGGAACATGTTCTGTGGTTATTCTGCAGGCAGAAACCTCCATTCAGATGATCATCTTTTGGTCTCCCTGCCTAGAGTTCGGAAGAAGAGATGGGCAGACAGAGCCTCCTCAAATGCAGTAACCAAACATTAGAATGCGCTCCCCCAATCACTGGCTGTGATTGGCAAACATTTTTTCTTGGGAAAGGCACTTAAGATCGGGCTCTACACCTTATAGTTGATGTTAGCTTAGTTGGTGGAATGGCTTTATAGCACTACGCTGCTGATGGTCGGCCCTAACTATAGCATCTTGATGCCCTTGGGTAGATGCCTGCTTTATACATTGAAATCAAATCAAATGAAAATCAACCACAAAAGTATTGTGATACTAACATTCCAAATACAAACACTCAGTACGAAAAAAACAACTTTCTTAAATGCCAATTAATTTATCATTAAAATTGACTGTAAATGTATTGTAAACAAAAATATTGTAAACACAACAATACAGATTACCAAAAACATCAAAAAAGCATTAAAATAAATACAAAGAAACCGAAAAAGGGATAATCAAACTAGCAATGACTAAAACATCATTTTAAGTTACTAAAATAACACATGAAATAATCTATTGAAAAAAAAAATCTCAAAACAAAGTATTCTCTATGGCATGACCAGCCACTAAAGCAGCTAGCCGCACGAGCCTGCCCTCCAGTACCGAGCTCAATAGAGTACTTCTGCATCCCCGGAGTTCCGAACCAGAGGCAGTAATCCACAGCGGGAGCCCCCGGGACCCTAACAGCCATCCGAGAGAGGCTGGGTGGAGACCTAGGGGGTCACCGACCGCCAGGGCCAATGACCGCGGAAGCACCGCCAACAGGCTGGCGGTGCTTCCTGGGCCATTCTGACCGCGGCGGTAAAGCCGCGTTCAGAAAAGGGGAACCGGCGGTTTCCCGCCGGTTTACCCCTGGCCCAGGGAATCCTCCATGGCGGCGCTGCTTGCAGCGCCGCCATGGGGATTCTGACCCCCTTCCTCCATCCTGTTCCTGGGGATTTTTACTGCCAGGAACAGGATGGCGGGAACGGGTGTCGTGGGGCCCCTGGGGGCCCCTGCACTGCCCATGCCATTGGCATGGGCAGTGCAGGGGCCCCCTAACAGGGCCCATAATGATTTTCAGTGCTTTGCAGACACTGAAAATCGCGACGGGTGCCACTGCACCCGTCGCACCCCAGCAACTCCGCCGGCTCCATTCGGAGCCAGCTTCATCGTTGCAGGGTCTTTCCCGCTGGGCCGGCGGGCGGCCTTTTGGCAGTCGCCTGCCGGCCCAGTGGGAAAGCCAGAATGGCCGCCGCGGTCTTTTGACCGCGGTGCGGTCATTCGGCAGTTCCCGCCAGGCGGGCGGCTACCGCCGCCCGCTGCAGTTGGAATGACCGCCCTAATCGCTGTTCTCATTCTCAGCCCGATGATGGAGGCTACTGCGGCTTCCAAAATAGCCACAACTCCCACAGCCACTAGGGCCCAGCCGGCGCCACAGCCAGCAGTTGAGTTGGAAACAGGCAGGAGGGCCCTAAGCAGTGACTATAGAGCCCCCTAAAGAAAGGGGGACCAACCTGACAAAAATACCCATGGCAGCGCAGAAGCGGGGAGATGACCGCTGTGAATGCCGTGGAAAAGCAACCTGAATAGACAGTGGCATCCGAGGACCCGTAGTAGCGACTGAGAGATGTCAGCCCCCCCCTCCCCCCCCTTGAGGTTGACTGGCGATCTACAGAACCAAGAGACTGCGCCCAGCAAGCTGCCTTGGGGATTTTCAGGGGGGCAGAACAGAGGCACTGAAAGACGATGGGGTGGGGATCGACGGTCCCTCTTGAAGAGGTGAACTGTGGTGCTCGTGGCTGCTGGGTGTTCTTTTGTCATCCTCAAGGTTCCTGATCTGTTCGGCCTCTCGGGCCCGGCCTCTGTGGGGCCATCTGATTGGCTCATGGGAGGGCCAGTGCAGAGGGGGCTGGTGTCCTCAGGTGGTGCGGGGGCACCCGGTGTAAGGCAGCTCCGAGAAAGGCAATAGTGTAACGATTGGGAACCCCGTGGATGGGGAGCCACCAGTACGGTGGACTCAGCGGTGGTTCAATGGGAAGCCTACAGAACAGTAATACAGGGACAACTCATTATACAAATAGGGAAGCAGAAGCAGCGTGACAGAGAAACTGAAGACATGGAATCAAGACTGACACACTGGGAAAGGGATTATGTGGCCCCCTCACAGAAGTTGGGACATAAAATAAAAAACCTCAGACAATACCTGCAAAGGCACATCGAACAAGAAATGAGGGTTACATTCCACACGCAGCAGTGCTGATTCTACAAGGGAGGTGATAAAGCAGGGAAAATTCTTGCCTGGCTGGCAAAATAGGAAAAAGGTCAGCAATGGGTGAAGGGAGTGAGGACGGACTCTGGTGACGTAGTTGAAACCAAAGCAGGGGTGACACTATTTGGAGGACCTATATGGTGCTAGACCGGCAGTTGTGACAAGGACCTGGGGAAATTTATAGGAGACCTCCTAGTTCCCCAGCTGGGCCACAAAGCAAGGCTGGGTTTGTAATGGGAGATCAAAGAAGCGGTAGCATCTGAGGGAATATCCCAGATGAAAAAGAGGAAAACCTGCCTACTGAATTCTTTAAATACCCGAGGCCCTGCTTAGTGGGTCCTCTCTGTGAACTGTTTCATAGAGCAAGATGGGCTGGTATACTACCTAAGGACCTGAGGCGGGCAACGATTGTATTGATCCACGAGGCAAGAAACCCACCTACGGATTGTGCTACTTACAGGCCTTTATGAAGATAGAGACCAAGATTCCCATGAAGGTCTTGACCAAACTTTTGATAGAGATGGTCGACTCGGTTGTGAGTCTGGATCAGACAGGTTTTATACCATACAGGGTGAGATGAGACAGCCCGGGCAAACTGGCTGGGTGCTTAGCGCACAGGTGTCATACAGCCGAGCTGGTGGTTTTGCTCACCTGGTACTCTGAAAAGGCATTTGACTCACTAGAGTGGTCACATATGTGGGCGGTCCTATATAAGGTGGCTTAGACCCAGGATATTTGTCCTGGGTGAGACTGCTATACACCAACCCATTGACTAGGTTTAAAGTCAATGGGGCTTTCTCAAGAAGAGTTCATGCTAGACAGAGGCAATCAGCAAGGATGCCCTCTCCCTTCTCTGTTCTTCTCAGTGGCACACGAGCCACTGGCCACAGGTAGGGAGAGACTCAATACTGCATGGGCTACATTGGGGGTAGGGGTGGGAAGATGTAATCTCCCTTTATGTGGATAATATCCTAATTTATCTGGCAGACAGGGCAACCTCCAGGCCGAGGACCCTGCAAACTTAAATAACTTTGGATCCTACTCGGGATTTGTATGAACTGGCGTAAATCTGTGGCATAACCCCTGGCCCCATCTGCACCAATCTGCAATGAGATAACCCCTTCAGACGGGAACCAACTGGTTTCTTATATCTGGGCACCTTCATGACTACGGATAGGGAGGTCTTCCTCCAGAAAAAATGCACCAGAATTCTTGAGAACTATAAAGCAGATGTAAGCTGCTTGAGTAAACTCCCGCTTTCACTGAAGGTCTTGGCAGCTCTAAAGTAAATGATCTACCTGCTGACATTTTTGTATGTGTTACAGAACACTGTTGAAGGTCCCAGACATTTTATCTGGTTAGTGGATGATGTCACAGGAACCCTGCTCTGGGATGGAGGGGTCCCACGGATTGCCCTGGCCACATTGATTAGAAAACCTTTGAAAGGGCGAGTTGCCCTTCCCAATTTACGTTTGTATTACTGGACGACCCAGCAGCAGATGGTTAATGCTTGGGTGTTTTTGTCACAAAAACCACTGCCGATGGCAGACTGATGGGTGATGAACCCGATGGGCTGCATCTGATGCCTTTATGAGGGACAAGGGCCATCACCATCCCTGCTCCAATGGATGTGGTGATAAAAATATGGAACAGGGTGACAGCCACCCTGGGCTTGAGGGGAAAGGTAATGAAGGAAACCCCACTATGGGATTCTGACCTGCTGAAAAGTCAGTGAGTCATTGAAGGGCATAGAAAGTAGGACCAGATGGGGATATCAAACATTTGAGACATATGGCAAGCCTTCAAGATGATCTAAAAAATCAATACCTTAGGTATGGACAGCTAATACACATCTTTGGTCAATACCCAGAGCTACCCAGTGACGTAACTGATGAAACAACACTAGAATACAGGATACTGGGGACATCTCTGACCGGCCCTGTGGTGTCCCAAATCTACTCCATGGTATTACATAACAGCCTCTCAGCACTGGATGTCCTGAGGGGAAAATGGGATAATTACCTGGGCAAGTCAGAACACAACCACTGGATGTGGCATGGCGATACACACAAGAGGTAGCAATAAAAGCATTGTTTCAGTTGATTCAGCTAAAAGTGCTTCATAGGAAATATTATACCAAAACTAGGTCATTCAGTATAAGAAGGAGTGACTCTGACCTTTGCTCATGGGGCGGTAGGCAGAAGGATACACTGCTACACACAATCAGGGCTGCCCAAAAATACAGCCACTCTGGGAAAAGGCTAGACGTAGGAACTCAGAGGTGCTGGAGTTGACAATGGAACTCATGCTGCAGCTGGTGACTTTGGGAGTCTGTGATGTCCAAACTTTTAATAAATACACACTCCTATTTTGCAACGTGGCCTTGATGGTGGCCCAACATGATCGTATCTAGGTGCTACTACAATTCCAACACCGCGAGACAGGGAGAGCAACATGGATTGGTGTATGAGAGCTGAGAGACTGGTCTGTCAGTCCAGAGATGGTCACAGGAAATTTGAGAAAATCTGGGCCCCCAGGATGGCAGCTGCAGGAGCCAAAGTATAATTCTGCACAATGATGATAACCCTCTACAGAGGTTAAAATTGTGGGTGGACACGAGGAGTGGAGTGTCGAAGGGTCGCCTTATGAAAGATGGGTGGGGATGAAAGAGAGCCAGGTAAACTGTCTGTGAGAAAAGCAAATTGTGATGTATTTGAACATGCAACTGGTGTGCCTAGGTTGTTGTGTTTTTTAAATTCCCAGATGCCTGGGTTTTGTTTTACAAAAATCTCAATAAAATGTGATTTAAAAAAAAGGTGTGTTCTAAACAAACCAACAAACATAATTAACACTTTAATTAGCGTCTTCCGTATAAGGAATAACTTGGAAAATATTTCTAAATAAATCTTCATCCAATGGAATCTAAACCCGAACCAGTTGATAAACAGAAAAACAGTTGTAATTCAATAAACACTATACATATAAATATAGAAGACGCCACACACTCCAACTGCTACACATCTAGCCCACACCAAAAGAGACCATCACTCATGCTTGAGTGCAAGCCTGCCAGCATCTTGAAGCCTCACTCTGGACAACTTAGAGAACTGCTTCCAGAAAAAGTAAGATTATTAAAAAAAAAAAAAGAACATGTTCCAAATCAACATAAACTATAATTAACAATAATTCACATTTTAAAAGGCAACTAAAGACATTTTCTTTTTTTCTTTGTGTTTCAAATATAGATTCAAATTTGGAAACAGCAAAAATCAAGCAAATGTTTTTTTTTTTTAAATCCTTTAAATTCCTGTGCAAATCAAAATCACACCATAAAATGAGAAAGAAGAATGTACACACTAAATGAAGACTGTATAAAAATGTATATAATTAGACATAATTTTAATCTTATTCAATTAAATATACATTTTGCAAATTTATGTCATTCACAGATACCACAATGTCTAATGTAGGTTCCCAGATGACTTCACAAAATTTAAAACCACTACTTACATATATGGTTTACAACAACAGAAATGAAAGCACCACTAATGAGTGAACTTATTGAAAATGCATAAAATAATAATATACAAATGGCTGCTATGTTCCTGCAAGTACCATGAATGGTACTGCTGAAAGTATGAAAGAACACCTAATAAAGCTGAGGTCCAAATTTGTAATATAATCCAAAACTTGAAGCAAAAACTAGTTCTATTTTACGAACAAGAACAATACATAAAAGCTGCAGTGTAGCAGTAGTGCAGTAGGACTAATTCACAAATAACAATGCAATTCGCAAACATACAGTTGGAGAGCTCCATTTTTGCCTCTCCTATGTTCTCTGTGAAGAGAGCTCCACCCTGGTGGCAGAGGTCTCAGCACACATTTTAGTAGTAAATGTGGGAGGGGCAAAGGGAAGTGGAGAAAATGGGGAAAAATTACTACTAAATTGGAGGGATTTAGGAAAATTTAAGGAGCTATTTGGGAAGGACATGCGAATAAAAAACACACACTCACATAAGGTTAAACTAATTGCTAGTCACAAAATACACTTCCAATTATAATACAGCCTTTATAGTGAGAAAACAGGCTTATATCTATGCCAACCAAGCTTTGGAATAGTTCAATCACCACATATGTCCAACCACTGGTACTGCAGCACACTGCCACAGAAAACAATAGAAGCTGGTTATAATACCAAGACCCCACAGGAAAAAAATAAAATAAATTAACTTAATTCTAAATTTAAAATATATACATACTTTAAAGTTAAAAACCTGAATATGCTAATATTAAATTGTATATTTTTTATTTAATCTTGCACTTGCATTTTGAGCAAATTAAAGTAAATTTGTAACGGTTTAAAAAGTCATAAAATGATTACAAATAAAGCATAATGTATAACCAATTTTGCTACAAATTAAGTAAATGTAAAAATGTAAGTGAGAATGGGTGATATACTTAAAAAAGTTGTTCAAATATAATATTTAAATAATAATTAGATATTTAAATTATTTAGCAAATTATTGGTTAATTTTCAGAGGTAATACATTGTATCTTGTTCTTCAAGTAGTCCAGTGTTAAAATTGTTTGTTAAAAATGTTTTGAAATTTTTATTTTTCACTAAATTAATTCTATTTACTTTGTTGCTAAAAATTAACTTAATTAAATGTCCTATATTTTCCTATAGGGAGATCACTGTCCCGGTGGTGGAGATCTCCCACAAACAGGTGGAAAGTTACTAATAGTACCTTGCCTCCATAAATATGGGTGTTGCTTAGTTAGTAAGATTGGAAGGGGGTGGTGAACTTCAAATTTCCCAACAATCATGCTGGCATATCAGAGTAAATACATTATTTGTGAAGCAGGGCATGAGAGGGCATAACGGGTGGTGGGAAGGGATAACAATGCAGATTGTTAGGTTTACGTAAAATAACCAACAGTTTTAAGAACAGTTTTAAAAACTTCAAAAAGGAGAGGAGAGAGAAATAATGTATGTGTATGTTCTTGTCTGTGTGCATGTAACAATCCTAGGTGAAATCTATCAGCCTCCTCACCATACTTGACTTGATCTGACCTGATCTGTACCCAACTATTTACTAGAAAATGCACTTATTGTGGGGATATAATACCTTAAACACCCCCTGAAGCTACACCTCTCCTATACATTCAGGTGTAGGATTCTCCGACCCCCTCAGTTGAGGGGCAGAAACACTTAAATCTGCACCTAGATGTGACTCTCCAGTCAGAGAGAGTGAAACCTAGGTGTAGGTGTAGGAGTAGATCTACATGTGAGGAAATGCAAACTTACCTTTGTGAATCAGGCTCTTAAATCTACACTTAGTCATAAATCTCCACTCAGAAACTGTGGATAGTAAAAAGGTTAACAGTTACTCCCAAGTGCAGAAGTAGATTTACATGTAAGGAGAGCAACTCATGTACACTTACCTTTGTGAAAGAGGCATTTTTTACTAGAATTTCTAAAAAAGTAATGGGACAGTTACTCTCATACAAATTTTAGAAAGGATAATGACTAGAACCTGAAGAACAGAAAGACAAGTCACAAAAGCATCTAACAGATTTGAAGAGGTAGATATTACTGAGCATTTAACAGAAACCCATACAAAAGAGAACGCTATTCTATACGATAATGACTCTACAACCAATAGTCAATTATCTTTTGAAATAAAAAACTCATAGCCCTAGCATATGTTACACCAACTAAAGTAACAAAACATTACAACCTACTGCTAGAGTCATCATTTTAGCACACCAATAAAGAAAAACGAACCCCCTTCTTTGATTATTTTGAAGACACTTCTTTTGGTTGCATGTACCCCTCAGGGCACAGGAGCAAATCTAAGTACTTCATACCACAGTAGAATGTGTATTGCGTCTCACGAAATACTATAAACCAAGAAGCAAAAACTAATAATGTAGTGAAAGAGTAGCATAATTATTTCCTTGATACCATCAGAAGAAGCCACCTTACTCAATATCTATAGTTTAAAATATCACTAAAAGAACATTGTTAACAGGACATATGCCAAAAGCAGACCAGACCCCAAATACTACTCCCTGAGCTAACCAAACTAACCAAATGTGGAAAAGATTTACTGCAAGAATCCAACTTTTTGAAAATAAACAAAGACTTCACTGCATGGAAGCCATGGTTCAAACATTACTCTAACCCATTCCATCTAACGGCCCATAGAACACCAGCTTAAAAATGGCGATTCTTTGAGGTTTACTGTATAAAGAATAGTGATTTTTATTAAAGACTAGGGGGCCAGCATTATGCATTAACCTTTTATTTACTCTTTTGAGCAGCAAACCATTGAAAGAACAAAAAAGAACGTTAACAACATCACAAAGAAAAACAGAATGTTCATGTCCATATAATCCAGGTGTCCTCCATTTTCTTCCTCTTTTGTTTGAAAACCTTCTTCATCTCCAAATCTCCCAAACGAAAAATTATCCTCTCTCACGAATCTGCAATAAAGACGAAAAATAAAAAACTCAAACACAGAACACTATTCTCTTTCATTCATCTCCCTTTTCTTTTTTCCCTTTTCTTTTTTTACTTAAAAAAAAATAGACTGAACCAAACCTTTCCTTAATACATTCTAACACCTTTCAGAAAAAACAAGTAAAACACACCTCCTCTACTTCTTGGGAGGGTGGGTGGGAAATTAATAAAATCACAATTCTTTATACAGTAAACCTCAAAGATTCACCATTTTATGTCAAGACAGGAGGCTAGCATTATGCATATTTAAAGTCATGCAACACACTTTTCGAAACATGGTCAATATTCCTGAAATAAAAATTTCTAAACGTTTCTGCAGAAGACCAATCTGCAGCTTTCAGAATAAGATCCAGATTTCCTCCCAATTTAGAAACTTTACTTGCCATTGCTCCCATACACCGAATGTGCTGAGAATTTCAAATATCTACACCAACCTCCCTCATTGCACATTTCACCCATCTAGCAATAGCAGCAATAGTAGCACTTGAAACTCCTTTAAATGATTTTTACCTAAGAAATCAAAAGTTGCTGATTACCTGCTCCCCTTCTTTCCAACATTCTAGTTTCATATTCCTTTATGCAACATACCACACAAATCTTTGGACATTCATCAAAATATGGATAAAAGATTGTTCCAGTCATAGTCTTAGTACATTTACACACCTCAAACAAAACTCCAGTTGATTGAAAAAATCTATGATTTACCTCCAAAGCCCTTACATCTGAAACCCTTCTGAACGAAATTAAACAAAGTAGAGTTGCCAACTTCCAAGAAAGTTCCCAGTCGCCCAAATACTTATTTACTGGCCACCTTAGAAATAAAGCAAGGACTAGATCAACATCCCAAAAAACTTGATACTTTGTGAACGGTGGATGTTTCAATTGAATACCCTTCATGACCCTGCAAATCAAGGGACTCTTACCAATTGAAACCCCCTGACAAAGGGTGTGACCCGCTGCAATTGCAGATCTGTAACAATTAATGGTTCTGTAAGACAAGCCTCAATCAAACAATTCTGCTAGGAAATTCACCACATGAACTTCATCCACCTCCATGGGATCCAAATCCCTTTGTAAGGACCAACTAGACCAAATCTTCCAAATACTTCTATGCCTTCTTTTTGTTCCTGGTGCCCATGACTCATCCAATAATCCTGCAGCTGAATCCGAAAGGCTTCCTAATCCTCCCGAATCCCTGATATCCTCCAGACTAGAAGGTTCAATGGATGCTCCTCTCCTTCTGCCCCTGACAAAGTCCTCTGCAACACCTTATTAGAATCAGAAACTCAACAGCTATCTCCATCACAGATGGAAACCAAGGCTGTGTTTTCCAAAATGGAGTCACTAGAACTAACCGACACTGCTGCCGCCTCACCTGCAGCAAAACTCTCTAGATCATCGAAAAAGGAGGAAATGCATAACCTTTTATTTTCGACCAGTCCTCCATAAACGCATCCACTGCCATAGCATCTGGATCGTGCCTCCAACTGACATACTTTTGCAACTGAAAATGCAACTCAGAGGCGAAAAGATCTACTTCCAAAGGACCCATAACCAGATTTATTTCCTTGAATAGATACTTGTTTAATTTCCAATCGCTGAAATCCCTCATCTGACGAGAATTCCAATCTGCTACTACATTTTGCACACCTGGCCAAAACTCTGCTTTTAAACTGATTTTGTGCTCTAAACAAAAATCCCACAACTCCTTCGCCAATTCTGCTAAATTTCTCGAACAAGCACCTCCCAATTTGTTTATTTATGTCACCGCAGTAACATTGTCCATCTTCAGGAGAATAGATTTCCTTTTTAAAACATCCCTGAAACTTTGTAAAGCAAACATTACTGCTTGCAATTTCAAACAATTTATATGTCTTTTTTTTCCAAATAATTCCACATTCCACCTGTCTCCAAACCCAGACAATGAGCACCCCAACCAAGCTTGCTCGCATCTGTTTCTAATACAAATTCTGTTTTTATGCCAAAAATCACTCGACCATTCCATACCTCCAAATTCTCCTTCCACCAAATCAACTCCTTTATTGCCTCCTGTGAAATCGAAATTCGATCTCCATACCATAGACCTTTCCTTAGCCCAAACATCTTTAAACGCTGTAAGGCTCTGTAATGCATCTGACCTGGAAAAATCGCCTAAATGGATGAAGACAAAAGTCCAATCACACGAGCTAGATCTCTCAAAGTCAAGTCTCGCTTCCTTATCAAAGACTGTACTTCCTGCTTTATTTTCTTCACTTTCCTTGTTGGTAACACTAAATGATATAAATTTGTGTCCACTTCGAATCCCAAAAACTCCAACCTCCTGACAGGAATCCACACTGAGGGCCAGATGTAGCAAAGGTTTTTACCCATTCTGTGTCTATGGGAAAAAGTGTTCTTACATATGGGCCTGAGTTCTCCAGATTTATCATAAAACCCAGACTCTCTAATAAATCCTTTACCAGGCACAACTGTTCCCTTAAGATTCCTTCTTCCTGGTTCAAGACCAAAATATCGTCTAAGTAAATAATCATTCTCACACCTCTTTCCCTTAGAAAACCAACCACTGGTCGGAAAACCTTTGTAAAACATCATGGTGCCAAAGCCAGCCTGAAAGGTAAACTCTGAAACTGATACAACTGGTTTTTCCACCTGAACTGCAAAAACCTCTGAATGCACTGAGCAATTGGAATCGTAAAATACGCATCCTTGAGATCCAATTTCATCATCCAACCCTGTTCCTGCAAAAGATCTTGTAACAGATGAATTCCCTCCATTTTGAAATGATTGTAAGTCACAAATTGATTCAGGTTCCTCAGGTTTATTACCAGCCTCCAACCCTTGTCTTTCTTCTCCACCAAAAACAAAGTGCTTACGAAACCCTTATCCTGATCCTCCAACTTCACAATCGCATTCTTTTCCAACAATTGTCTTATTTCCATACAAACTATCTCCTCCAGCTCTTTCTGGAAGTTTAACTGTTTTGGCTCTACCACCTGCACCGGTTCTTGATCGAACTCTATAACATAACCCTGAACCGTTTGCAGAATCCATGGATCTTGAGTGATTAATTCCCAATTTTCTTTGAAAAATGTCAACCTTCCTCCTACCCTTCATGGGAAAGAAGTAGAAATAGTCTTCGTACTCACCTTGACTTTGCACATGTCCCATACTTCCACCTCTCGATCTCGCAGACCGAGCACGCTCCCTTCCTTTTTGAGGGTAAAACTGTGTACCTACAAAGTTTCCTCTGAAACATCCGGCTCCGTGATATTGGGCTCTAAAATGAGCCCGGCCGGTAAGCTGCCCTCTCCTACCTGCCCTACCATATAAATTATTATTTGAAAAAACTCTTCTCATAGAAAAATGTGCCTTGTCAAGACTCGTAAAAGTACGAACATACTTCGTCAAGGCTTTCACCATGCCGTCTCAGAACAATAATCCTTGAGCCTCCTCTGAAGACTCCTTGCTTGCTAAATCAGCCAATTTGGGATTTATGCGCATCAAAACCGTTTTCCTCCTTTCCACCATAAGCCCTGCATCGGCATTACCAAGAAAATAAATTGCTCTCTGAAACCAACCCCAAAGAAAATGAACATCCAAATCCTTTCCTTTGAAATATGCGTCCTCCACTATGTCAAAAATTCTTGCCAGAGGACCCAAATCATCAAGCAGTTTGTCCTGCACTTGTTTTAATGGTTTTTCCAATCCTTTCCTAGGATCTCTACCCAATTTAAACAAGTAAGTTAACATATCCGGGTCCAAATTAGTATTCATACAGAATTTGTCATCAATCATGGGCCTAGAACATTCCGCCCTCATAACACTTCTCTCATCCTTCTCTAGAGGCTTACACAGCCTGTCTTTAATATAACCTGCCACATGTTCCAATGGCCACCACTCCTTTCCCCGAGGGTGTCTAATATCCTTGGGCTCAAACAGTTTTCCTCCTAAAAGATCCAATAGTTCTTCACCAGAATTTGCCCTAAAAACAGTTCCAAAATCATCTTTCAAATCATCCTTGTACTCCAAATCTAAGACATATTCGTCATCATCCTCAATCATAAAATTTCCACCACAACCCACATTATCAGCGTCGAGCTGACTTTCTATTGCACCGCTTAGGGTACCTTTCGATTTCGAGCCGCCAGGGACTCCTATCTGTCTCATATCCTTTGACAAATGTATTCTTTTATTGTAACATTTCCCACCTGGACCTCTCAAACGGTCCTCATCCTCAGAAAGAGAATAAAACTCTTCCTCATCCATACCTTTTCTTTTGCCCAAGGCCTGCCTCATAGACTCCTGGACCACTGCCTTAACCTCCTCAGAAACGATCCTACGAATAAAATCCTCCTGAGATCCTTCCTTTTTCACATTTAAGTCAGACATGTCTCCAAAAAATCAATATATATAATATATATACAGAATCACAATAAATATAAATTCTAAATAACCTAAAACATCCAAAAATACCAATAGTAACAAGAGATTATCGTCTCCTCGAACCAAAACACCAACAGTGAAAATGACAAACAAAGAGCAATCCGCTTCAGAAACAAGCCGAAATGCTTGAAACGAAGCGGAATGCTCAAACGAAAACAATGTGCATGAGCGCACCGAGGTGCGCAGCTAAAATAAAACAGACGCCATTTAAAAATAACCCTCAAAAGACCTCCGCGTCTCCCTCAGTGCGCGCAGTAAATAGACCAACTACCGTGCTGACGTGCAACAGAATACCTCTATAAAGAATAGCTGCGCTAACAGCACGATCAATAAAATTAACATACACGCGTTGAAGCGTGAAACATTTTCCTAAAGGCGCTCGTTGAAAAACAACGTAGCGCGACTAATAAACCTGAAACATATCGAAATCAGAAACAGACGCGCTATGAACACAGTGCGTCTAACAAGTGACGGCCCTTCCATCTGTAAAAATATTTACTAACTACATAACAAACATCAAAACAACAGCATTACTAAAAATAAAAAACAGCAAATTCATACAACCCATAAATTGGGTTTTCCAAAGATAAAAACAAACATACCAAACTGCTATAAAAAGTATGAACGTTACCAAAAGCATATACTTATCTGCTCAGAAGCAGCAAACAAAAGAGAAGGGACACCTGGATTTTATGGACATAAACATTCTGTTTTTCTTGGTGATGTTTTTAAGGTTCTTTTGGTTCTTTCAATGTGAGAGAGCGTAGTTTAAATATTACATATTATAGACGTGAAATGCTTATGTTTTAACAATGCCGCATTAACAATATTATTCATTGAAACGTATTAAACATGGAGAATTGTTCATATGTGTAAACTAATGTCAACTATAAGAAATAATCATTCATATTATGCCTAATTGAAAACATTAACGTGTATAAAACTGCATTCATTAGAATTCGTATATCTTAAGTTAGCGTGAGTCGAGAACTAGCTGTGTAACTCTCATATTAAAGCGTATTTTTCTGTTTCTCCAGTGTGCTGACTTGCAAAAGACCATGACCCAGCAATTGTTCTTTTCCTCACTTGTTTGCAACAATGCTAGATTTTCTCATCCGCATGCTAGCAGCTTTTAGTATAAAATTATGGACTTCGAAACAAACATGGACACTTTCAAGGACATTAAAGCGTGGAGAAGAGAACTCTTGACCTGATGTGTGTGCCAAGGAAATGAAGTAACCCCAGATATGCCACCTACGAAAAACGTCAATTATGAAGACCAATTAGAAACTCAAGATATATCGTGAAATGACAAATGCATTACTTAATGTATAATTTGATAGGTTACAGATAGTGGGGTGTAGTGACTGTCCAATAGAATTTTGGGGGAATGTATTTTGGAAAAGGGATAAAAACCCATGACACAAGAGACAAAGGGCATTAGGTAGGGAATGATATCGATTGCATCCAGAAACTCTGTCACTCTATTTGGTGATTTGAGACTTAGAAAAATATCCTCACCCATTAGACTGCCCCATTACACTTTCCTCCTTATGAGGGAAGTGTCCCTTGTCCATAGTTTAGATAGACTGACGGCGATCTAACTGATGTCCTGAAGACGAAGACTGATCCTGTATGCTGACCTATTCTGAGGAGGGTAATTATGTAATTGCTAATGGAAATTTTGTTTAATTTGCCTTTTCTTTCTAGGTACCAACTGCTGTGTGTTTTTGATTAGAGACTTTAGTTAGATGTTTTCCAAATTGATGTTCTAAATTGTTTTGCATGAAGCCCAACATGCTAATACTAATTTGAGGTTAGATGAGGCATTCATCTCGACTGACTAAACTGAGGTGACTGACGTAGTGCTATGCTGAACTAAGACCTTTAGGAGGTTCTATGTATCGCGATCTGCTTATATTCACATGATGATCTTATGCTTCTGATCTTTGCATTATTGAAAACTTATCATAGTTGTCGCCTTGTGATTATGTTCATTTGCTTCTTGGTTTTGAGATTAATACATTTGCTATTAGATTGTAATCAATAGGGAATAAAATTCACAAAAACTCCATTAAGGTGTGGTTATTCATGACTGAAAGGTCATGGTTGCGCCGAAGGTTTATTGATGCATAAAGTGAAATACATTTTGGTGCTATATGTTGACAATGTTATTGACATATTGATTGATATATTAATCAGTTATCTCGTCTTACGGTGTCTCACCACTGGGTCCAAAGATTAATCGACCTAAAACGAGTCCTGATGTGTATAAATTAACATAGACGGATGCGTTATCAGTTCTGGTAGCAGAGCGACGGTTTGGCCCTTGGGGGCCCTAGGACGGAGTTTCATTGTTTAATTTGTTTTTCTGTCATAATGCAATTTGGAGAGATGATGAGTTGCTAGGTTCGCCATGGCTTTCCCGGGATCTCGGAGCCTGCCTAAATGAGTTGGGAATGTTCTCGGCGCCATAGTATGCGTGGTTAGGGTCTTTGCGCTTACTAAATCTTATGCATCTTGCAGGTGGTTGTGAAAATGTGCGTGTATTTAGGCCAAATTAAGTGTTGTCTAGCAGGAGTGGGCGTACTCCACAGTGTGAGAGTAGGGAAGTCGGCGTACTTCATGTGAATGCAGCGCTTATTGCTCAAAATTATCCACGTGGTTGGTTGTTGTGTACGGACCTATTGAGGTCTAAGACTACGGAGTATGATGATAAATGTGGTTTATGTTGTAATCTGTGCGGTTTAATAGGTCAATCGGGCGTGGTTGACAAGTCAAGTTTCGAGTTATGATGCATGTGTGAAACCTTCGATGGAGATTTGACAAGTTCTAGAAGGAGTCATTGACAAGTCAACAGTAGGATTTGCAGGTCGAATTCTGCTTGCGTATGTGGGAACTGAGAAGGAGAGAGTAGCAGCCGAGGCTTCAAGTGAAATCTCTGTAAAGTTCTGAAGCGAATGTGTTACCCTTCCTGTAGTAAACCGGCAGATTTGTGTTGTCATTTTAAGTGCTCGCAATAATTCGCATTAGTTTGTATGAGTTGTGTAGAGTCAGTGAAGTGTGGATGAGCCGCAAGACTTTGTCAGCTGCAGTGTGTGTGAGTGTGACGTCAGTGGTGCCGCGCTGAGATAGGTCAGATGCCGAGAGGGGTCGTGCACGGATTGTCTGCCATCTGTGAGAGGCAATAGGTTGAGAAAGGGTAGGTGAAGAGCGTCCTGGGAACTAAGCCATTTTCTGATTAAATATGAAATAAAGAATTGCAAAAATTAATTTTGTCAAGGCATTCAAAAGCGCTTTGAAGGGAGATGTATATATTGTTGCAACCGATGGGGAACCTACACCACCTGAGGGTACTACAGCCTATACGGTTATGGAAGAAAAGGGTGTTGCACCTTGTTTATGGATGAAACAATGGCGCAAATTAACAGAGAAAGAGGGGTGTCTAGCGTTTCCAGAACATGGGACATTTAATCCAAAGGTGTTAGAAAATTTGAGGTGGATGTTAAGTATACAGAAACCGCCTCCGAGACCGGCACAATACGAGGCTTTGGCGATTTGGGACTTGATGGCTCTTAAACATAGGCAAGAAAGGTTTCACAGAAGACTGAAAAGAGCAGAATAATCCTATGCAGAGGCTAGATGGGACAATGAGAACAAAATGTGGAGATGGGGAATAGTAGATGGGTTAAAGTTGTTCCCGGCAATAACGCAGGGAGAAGAGACACAGGGAAAGAAAGCTTCCTGCAAAACAGACAAGGATTCAGGCAAAACCACAGAAAATAAAAGGTCCTGGGAAGAAGAAGATGATTCAGATGATGAGGCGTTTATGGATAGATTGTTACATGATCGTCCACCACCGTATGCGGTGAGTGACAGTGCTCCAAGTACTAGCTTGGATCCTGGGAACCAGACGCAGGAGAAGGGAGTTACTGATACGGTACAGACTAGCGATACAGCCTCGATACAGAATGGTGTCAGTGTACCCACTGCACCAAACTTGCCGCTACAGTTGCAGCCTCCACCGCAGATAAAAAGAATTTACCCTGATGTCCCAGTGCTTGAGACTACTACAAACTTGGTGTTGCCGCCAGACCCGATATATACAAAGCCAAGGTTGATACAGATTGAGTCAACTCCGAAGTTAGTGTCTCAACCGCCACAGCTGATACCTGGGTATAACCCCGTAGCGGGTCCACTGATAGAACTTGTACCAGGTACACTAGAGCAGACCTATGGTGTTGCAGCTCCAAGAAGCTTGGGACCAGGTCAGACACCTGCCGCTATATCGTTACCTATTACTGTTGGTCCCCCGGTGCCGTTGTATGCACAGGATAAAACAGGGACATGTGAACAGGGAGTTATGACTCAGGAAGCGATAAGAGGAGGTCCTATGAGAACTCCACAAATAATGGCCCAGGGAGAACAGGTATGTGAACAACCAAGACCCTTGATGGACCTTAGTCCGGTAGGGGCACCTCTTGAAGCGATGCGTCAAGCAGGGTTGGGAGTCTTGACTCCCCAAACCATGAGTACGAATACCTCACACACTCCAATGATACATGCAGGGAACATTTCACTGCAGGGTTTTACAGTACAACAGCTAAATGAGTGGTTAGAGAAAACTTGTACTTCGCAAAAGACTACAGTGACCACAGTTGAACCGGAGAAAGAAAACCGAGATGAATACTTAAATTTTGTACGACTAGGAGCAGAAGCTGCCGAGTTAGTGGAAGGAACAATGGGAGTGAATAGGTTGGAAACATACACTGAGGCAGAATTGAGGTACTTGTGCCCTAAGATTACCAAAGAGGTAGGCAAAGTACACCAGAGATTAACAAATTTGGCAGACAAATACAATGTCGATATTGGAAACACTAAACATTTGAAAAGGAGCTACAGATTAGATTTTGACACTAAAGATTTTGAGCACATAAGATCTGCAGGCATGATCGCACACCTGAAAGAGCTGTTGCAAAGTGCACAAATTTGGGGTGCACTAGAGAAATGGGAAGGCCGATGGGCAAAGAAAAGAGATAAGGGAAAGGGAGATAGCCCAGGGTCTAATAAAGTCGCGACCACATCCAAACTAGGCACAGTGAAAATCTTGCCTATGAGAGAAACAGCTGATGGTGTCTTAGTGCATGTGCCTTGGTCTAGGGGAGACATTTTATCCTTTGCAAATGATTATCCTAGGCTAAGAGAAAAGCCGATCGAGTGGTATCAACAGACAGATAGGTTTGTGAAGCTTGCGAAGTGTCTCTGGGAAGACTTGAATACTTTGTTTGAGATCATTGTTCCGCCAGATTTGTGGCTCGAGTGCAAGAGAGGGGTAGATTGGCCCACGAAGGAGCCGGCAAGAGATAAGGTGACTGGAGCACCTTCTGAAGAGGTGATGAAATATTATCATAAAGTAATTGAGTTTTTGAAACAAAAGGTGTCGCTGAAGGTGACCAATTGGCAGAAAATCGACCGGACCTCTCAAGAGGTTTAAGAGCCAATACATGCGTATTATGAGAGATTGTTAAAAGCATTCAAACATTACAGTGGTACTGAGACTATCGAACCGAAGGACATGAATTATCTTGTGTTTAGGTTCGTCGAAGTGCTGAGACCGGAGGTCAGCCAGATGATTAAGAATCATTTGATTTGTTGGCAAGCTAAACCGATTGGTGAAGTGTTACAGTATGCGAAATACTGTAGTGATGAGATTGAGTTGAAGCAGAAAAAGTTGAAGGAGAAAGTGATGGTGATGCAGATAAGGGCTGCACAAGCTGGAATACAGGGAAATGGTGTTCAGCAAATGATACAGCAACAACCGCAAATGAATGGTGTGTTTCAGGCACAGCCGAGAGGGAGAGGTCGAGGTTTTGTGAACCGTAATTCGGATATGAATAATGTTGTTATTCAAAATGACGGTCAGGGAATGAAAAAGATGTCACCATGTCATGAGTGCGGGGACATGGGGCATTGGAAACGGGATTGTCCGAATATGGTGCAGGATGGTGCAGTTCAGCAGAGCATTAATGTTGGCACATTACAAAATCCACGAGGTCCAAAAATGAGACATCAGAACCCGAATTTTCAGAATAATTTGGTGCAAATGCCAGGGGTACAACCCATGCAACAGATGCAAATGCCGCGTTTCCAAACAGTGTCAATGCAACCAATGCAGCAGCAGATTCCTATGGTGCCTAAACAGCAAATGCAGTTACCCATAGCTCCGATGGGACAGCAACAGGTGACGCTTCCTCAGCAGGTCACAGGCCAGGTAACAAACCAAAACAACACTGTACAACAATTCCCATTACGAGGTGAAAGTGACATGAATGGGGATTGGTCCGATGACAGCCCAGACAGTGAAGAGTGCAGGCTTGCAGCATCTTTAGAGGTAGATCAGAGAGGCCCATATGTAGAGGGAAAGGTAATGGGCTATAAGGTTTCATTTTTAGTTGACACAGGAGCTACACGCTCTACAGTTCGAAGTGCAGAAGTCCTGAGATTACCTCTTTCAGGGCGTACCATACGAGTGGTCGGTGTGGCAAATCAGTACCTGACTAATCCAATTACTGACCCAGTGCAGGTTAAAATTGGAAATTTCCAAGGCCTGCATAGATTTGTTGTATGCGATTCAAGCCCAGTATCCTTACTAGGGAGAGACTTACTATGTAAGACCAAATGTTCGATTACCTGTTCCAATGATGGAATAGAAGTACAGACAAACAGTGACGATGAGGGAGATGAGGGTCAATTCATAGAAGAAGGAGGAGAGACTAACGAAGATTACCCTTTAATTACTTTATTCCCAGTGTTTACCTTGATCGATCTACCTGCTGATCTACAAGGGTCTGTAACAGAGAAAGTGTGGGATTTGACTGGAAAAGAGGTTGGATTAATCAAGGGAGTAGAACCAGTCAAGGTACAGATAAAGTCAAATGCTGTGTTCCCACAAGTGCCACAATACCACATGACTCAGGATGACCTCATTGAAGTAACGCAGATAATTGCAGATTTTCTCAGACAGGGAGTTTTGAAAGAAGTTTTGAGCAGTCCGTACAACTCTCCTATTATGGGTTTGAAGAAGCCCTGAGGGAAGGTTCGAATTGTGCAGGACTTGAGAAAAATAAATGAAATTGTGATAAAATGCTGCCCTGTGGTACCTAATCCAGCAGTAATAATGTTTCAGGTTCCATGTGATGCTGAATGGTTTACTGTGGTAGACCTATCACAAGCATTTTTCTTGATACCTCTTCACGAAGACAGACAATTTTTGTTCAGTTTCAAATTCCTGGATAAGGTGTACAGTTGGTGTAGAATTCCTCAGGGGTTTTCTGAGTCACCATCCATCTTCAATCAGATATTGAAGAAGGATTTGGAACCTCTTGTGCTGCCTTTCAATTCGACTCTTGTGCAGTACATTGATGATTTGTTGATTGCATCTAAAACCAGAGACAGCTGTAAATATGATACCATTGCATTGTTGAATCATTTGGGAAAGAATGGACACAAGGTGTCACCCAAGAAGTTGCAATACTGTCAAAAAGAAGTGAAATATTTGTGACATCTGATTGAGAAAGGGTCCCGAAGAATATCAAAAGAGAGAATAACAGCTGTTTTGCAAATGAATCCCCCAACAACAAAAAGAGATGTCAGAATGTTCTTGGGAATGGTGGGCTACTGTCGTCAGTGGATACCCAACTTCTCGATCATCTCAAAACCCTTAATAAAATTGACAGGAAAAGAGGTCAAGGACAAACCATACACAATCACTTTGACAAAAGAGGAGCTTGAATCATTTCTAGAATTGAAGGAATGCATGTGCAGGGCTCCAGCATTAGGAATGCCTGATTATGAGAAACCTTTTCTGTTGTTCTGTCATGAACGTGATGCTTGTTCTTTATCTGTTTTAACACAGGTCCACGGAGATGCAAATCGCCCTGTAGCATATTTTTCAGCTACTTTGGACCCTGTCGCAGCAGCCTTACCGGGTTGTTTGCGAGCAGTCGCAGCAGTTGGTCAAAGCCTTTCACAATGTGAAGGCATAGTCATGGGATACCCTCTGACAGTAATGGTTCCACATTCAGTTGAAATTCTGTTGACACGAACTAAGACGCAACACATGACAAATGCACGACTTACTAAATATGAGACGATTATTCTGGGGTCACCAAATGTCACACTAAAGAGATGCACTGTGCTGAACCCGGCAACCTTACTTCCCAATGAGAATACAGAAATCAAAGAGGGGGAAGAATTTGAGCATGATTGTCTTGAGGTGACCGAACTCTGTACCAAACCTCGCCCAGACATACAGGATACCCAGTTAAAAGAAAACGATTGTATTATGTTTGTTGATGGGTCCTGTCTAAGAGATTCAGCAGGAACATTGAGAGCCGGTTACGCAGTATGTACCATAACTGGCATTGTCGAAGCCTCCTGGCTCGAGAAAGTGTTTTCTGCACAGGTGGCAGAATTAATAGCTCTTACAAAAGCCTGCCACGCTGCTGTAAATTTAAAAGTCACTATCTATACTGACAGCAGATATGGATTTGGAATTGTGCATGATTTTGGCCAACTCTGGTCACAGAGAGGTTTCATGACCTCCTCTGGTTCACCTGTGAAAAATGGAGAACAAATAAGAGATTTGTTACATGCGATTCAGTTACCTCTTGAAATTGCCGTGGTGAAGTGCAGTGCTCACACCAGATCACAAGATTTTGTGTCAATGGGAAATGGTTATGCAGACCAAGTTGCAAGATTTTGTGCATTGAACTGTATATCATTTAAGGAGCAGTGGGAATTGTTACCACAACCTGAAAATGACACGAGTTTAAGTCTAGCATTACGAGTGGTTGATACCTTAGATAAGCTAAAAACATTACAAAGCCGTGCTAGCAAAGAAGAAAAACGTTCCTGGCAGAAAATGCAGTGTGTACAAAGAGCAGATGATATGTGGGTTTCAGAAGAGGGAAAATTGGTTCTGCCAAATAGTCTTTTGTCACAATTTGCCCGGTTATATCATGGGCAGGCACATTTAGGAAGAGATGCCATGATCAGATCCTTTAAGATTGATTGGTTCAATCCAAAATTCAGACATGCCGCAGAAATTACTTGCCACAGGTGCGTCATCTGTCAACAGATGAATGCTGGAAAAGGAACTGTGGTAACTTTGAGCCACATTGGGAGAGCTGGAGGTCCATTCAACAAAATGCAAATGGATTTTATTGAAATGCCTGTTTGTGGAGGACTGAAGTACGTGTTGGTGATTGTGTGTGTTTTCAGTCATTGGATTGAGGCATATCCCACACGTAGGAATGACAGTCTTACAGTTGCAAAATTACTACTCAGAGAATTAATACCAAGATTCGGGTTTCCGGTTTCTATAGAATCAGATAGGGGGAGACATTTCGACAATGAGGTGATTAAACTTCTGTGTGCCGCACTCAACATTGAACAAAAGTTGCATTGTAGCTATTGCCCTGAAGCATCAGGACTAGTTGAACAGATGAATGGTACCTTAAAATCAAGAATAGCAAAAATGTGTGCAGCAACAAACATGAAGTGGCCAGATGCACTACCTCTAGTACTGATGTCTATGAGAAACTCCCCAGATAAGAAAACTGGACTGTCCCCCCATGAAATCCTCATGGGCAGAGCAATGAGGTTACCAGCGGTACCTGCAAATGCACTAGTGAATATTACAGATGATATGGTGTTGGATTACTGCAAAGGTTTGGCTGACGTGATTCGCTCTTTTTCTCACCAGGTGGAAGCTAACACGTTGCCACCAATCGGCGAACCAGTACACTCCCTGCAAGCTGGAGATTGGGTGGTTGTCAAGAAGCACATGAGGAAATCGTGTCTTGAGCCACGTTGGACGGGTCCATATCAAGTAATATTGACGACCACTACTGCTGTCAAGTGTGCCGGGGTTCCCAACTGGATACATGCCAGTCACACAAAAAGGGTAACGTGTCCTGTTGAAGAGGAACTTGAAGTTTCTGGTACAGCAACTTCAGGAGGAGAAGTCTCAGAGTCAGAGATCAGTCAAGAAAGATCTGAGACTACAGGAGAGCCCACTGAGAACAGCCTTGTCCCTCAAGCTGTCAATGAGTTCGAGAGAGGTGACAGAGTGCCTATCTCAGTTGAGGCAGCAGGAGAACTAAGTCAAGGAGAGGTTCTCCCAGAAGTAGACGAATACGATTTAGAACCCGAACTCAGCATAGAACCGGAAGACGAAAGAGAAGGAGAAGTTGTTAGTACAAATCAAAACGAGTCAGAGTCTCCTGAACCAGTTGCAGGTCTGTCAAGAGAAAATACCATATCACAAGAGGAGGGTGCTGTCCAACGTCCTGAAGGGAAACACCGAAACAAGACACTCAGAGGCGATAATTGGCCAGACAAGTCACATCCTAGAATAAGAGAGATACCGAACGAGACAATAATAGAAGAAAGCGATACTTCACAGGCAGGTGATCTGAGTGAAGGAGAACAACAAGGTGAACGAAGGCTAAAAAGAAAGAGAATAGCAAACAGAAGATATACAGGTCCTGAATGGGCATATGCTACAACCTCTGAATGGCAACAAGAATTCTTAGCATTCTGCTTTGATCGAGAAGTACCAGGTCAATACTACGGTACCTGAAAATATTCAAAGGGAAAATTCGGATAAGATTGAATTTGTGAAAGCTGAAAAGAGAAAGAGTCTTTTAGAAACTACCGGAAAGTGACACTAAACCTGGATTTGACTTTAAGAAACCTGATTGCGACAAGCTGCTAACCTGAATTGACGAAAAGGGTCCTGGAGTGAGTGAAGACGCTGTAAAATACGCAGAAAGAGTTTTGCCTTCTTAAGTTGATTGTTGATCTGCTATTCTCATTCTATACAAACATGGCTTATAGTAGCAAAGGAAGTAAGGTGTGTGGTTGGTTAGGTCTTATGATAGGTGTTGTATGTGCAATAATGATTGTGGGAGTGATTGTAGGAATGCCATGGAGAGAGAAAGAAACTATTAATGCAACTTCAAAACCTGAGACTACTACTACTAATAAACTATCACCGTGGGAGAGATTTGAGCAAGACGCAAGACATATGCATGAGGGAACTAATGCCAAAGGGGAACTTTCTACTAATGTCTTCTATCGCATACTAAATGAGTATGTGGAAACTATGGATGCGAAAGACTGTTATGTGTGTACTAAAATTCCTTCATCTGTGCAGGGGGGTGTTACTTATCATAGCCTCCCTCTTACTTATGGAATTAGCTGCAGCTTGCTATTAACAAGATTCTATAATCAAGAGCATGTGCAATACTTTTATTCAAATTTGGATGTTCTGTTCTCTTTTGTGCCTGTGATTGAATTCTTAAATAAGTTAGCTAAAGAGCATGATATTAAAATAGTTAGAGGATTCTTTGAGCCAACACTTACATTTGGAACTGCTTATGCACATCGTAATAATTTCACTTGCTTACAAAGGCTTAGAAAAACGTACTTATGCAAATTATTATGCTTACACCGCAATTAAAACCCAAGGCAAATTAGCTGTAGATGCATTACACGTAGGTAGACTCTGTATATATAGACCAAAATCTGATCAAGACAATTTGTTTGTGGGTACGAGTGAATGTAGGCATGTGTTTTTCTTTCAGAGTCAATGGACCTTTATGTTAAATGGACAAGATCCAGCAATTCCTGGAATCTATTATATTTGTGGACTGAATGCATATTACCGTCTCCCTAAGGGATGGTATGGGACATGTTATTTGGGAATAGTATTTCCAAAGATATACCAGATTGATGACTTAAAACAAATACCTAAAACGTCTGAATTACAACATCCTAGACAAAAACGAGAATCAGTGGCGGCTGTCATTGGTGACATATTTGGAGCTATAATCCCATCATTAGGGGTTATTTTAAATTCTATGAAAATTCAAAAGTTGTCTACTATTGTGGATAACATGCTGACAAATTTTACAGGAGCTATACTTCTGATGGATACTGAACTTGCTGCAAAAAGAGCTATGACTCTTCAAAATCGGCTTGCTTTAGACATTCTTTTAGCAGAGTGGAGGTGTGTGCAAAATGCTTAATGAGCGTCATTGTTGTTCATTTATTCCAGATAACAGTAAGAAAATTAGAAGCATGCTTACTAACCTTACTAGAGATAGTACAGATTTGAAGGATCTAAAAGAACTTGGTGTTTGGGAGAAATTTGGAAAAGGAATTGCCCGAGTGGGAAGCTGGTTTACCAACATTTGGAATGGGGTACTTGCAAAAATTATGATGGGTCTATTAATTGTTTTGATTTGTCTATTAGGATTATGGGAGGGATGCAAAATTAATGACAAAGTAAAAAGAAATTGGACTAAAAGAACCAAAAGAAATGAAGAAAGTGAAAGAGAGAAAATGTTCAATGAGATATGGGAAAGCTCACATAAAGGGCAAGATGTTGAAATGCGTATTATGCGTAAGACGCAAAATTAAGATCAAAGATTGTGTGATGACGAGCGTCATCAGAGGAGGGACTGAGAGAGCGTAGTTTAAATATTACATATTATAGACGTGAAATGCTTATGTTTTAACAATACCGCATTAACAATATTATTCATTGAAACGTACTGTATTAAACGTGGAGAATTGTTCATATGTGTAAACTAATGTCAACTATAAGAAATAATCATTCATATTATGCCTAATTGAAAACATTAACGCGTATAAAACTGCATTCATTAGAATTCGTATATCTTAAGTTAGCGTGAGTCGAGAACTAGCTGTGTAAATCTCATATTAAAGCGTATTTTTCTGTTTCTCCAGTGTGCTGACTTGCAAAAGACCATGACCCAGCAATTGTTCTTTTCCTCACTTGTGTGCAACAATGCTAGATTTTCTCATCCGCATGCTAGCAGCTTTTAGTATAAAATTATGGACTTCGAAACAAACATGGACACTTTCAAGGACATTAAAGCGTGGAGAAGAGAACTCTTGACCTGATGTGTGGGCAAAGGAAATGAAGTAACCCCGGATATGCCACCTACGAAAAACGTCAATTATGAAGACCAATTAGAAACTCAAGATATATCGTGAAATGACAAATGCATTACTTAATGTATAATTTGATAGGTTACAGATAGTGGGGTGTAGTGACTGTCCAATAGAATTTTGGGGGAATGTATTTTGGAAAAGGGATAAAAACCCATGACACAAGAGACAAAGGGCATTAGGTAGGGAATGATATCGATTGCATCCAGAAACTCTGTCACTCTATTTGGTGATTTGAGACTTAGAAAAATATCCTCACCCATTAGACTGCCCCATTACACTTTCTTCCTTATGAGGGAAGTGTCCCTTGTCCATAGTTTAGATAGACTGACGCCGATCTAACTGATGTCCTGAAGACGAAGACTGATCCTGTATGCTGACCTATTCTGATGAGGGTAATTATGTAATTGCTAATGGAAATTTCGTTTAATTTGCCTTTTCTTTCTAGGTACCAACTGCTGTGTGTTTTTGATTAGAGACCTTAGTTAGATGTTTTCCAAATTGATGTTCTAAATTGTTTTGCATGAAGCCCAACATGCTAATGCTAATTTGAGGTTAGATGAGGCATTCATCTCGACTGACTAAACTGACGTGACGGACGTAGTGCTATGCTGAACTAAGACCTTTAGGAGGTTCTATGTATTGCGATCTGCTTATATTCACATGATGATCTTATGCTTCTGATCTTTGCATTATTGAAAACTTATCATAGTTGTCGCCTTGTGATTATGTTCATTTACTTCTTGGTTTTGAGATTAATACATTTGCTATTAGATTGTAATCAATAGGGAATAAAATTCACAAAAACTCCATTAAGGTGTGGTTATTCATGACTGAAAGGTCATGGTTGCGCCGAAGGTTTATTGATGCATAATGTGAAATACATTTTGGTGCTATATGTTGACAATGTTATTGACATATTGATTGATATATTAATCAGTTATCTCGTCTTACGGTGTCTCACCACTGGGTCCAAAGATTAATCGACCTAAAACGAGTCCTGATGTGTATAAATTAACGTAGACGGACGTGTTATCAAATGGTTTGCTGTTCAGAAGAGTAAATAAGAAATTAATGCATAATGCTAGCCTCCTGTCTTGACATAAAATCCTAAATGTACAATACAAAAAGAAAACCTGAACAGAGACGTAATATTTTAACTCAAAATCTCTTCATTGAAAATGTTTCAAGTCAGTCAGGCATAATGCAACTGTATTATTACAAACATTGCAATTTAAGTGGTGATCAAATAGCACAGATTAGCCAGGTTAACTGTAAGAGGAAGGGTTCTTTAAAGGAATCATAAAACATTGGCCCTCATTACAACCCTGGCGGATGGCGGTAAAATGGAGAAATGAACTGCCAACAGGCTGGCGGTATATTTCCCCATATTATGACATTGGCGGTTAGGCTCAAGCCAAACCACCAATGTACCATTCCGTCCGCCACGGCAGTAAAAGGAGCCAGGCTGGAGACTAATCGCGGGATTATGACATCGCCTACTGCCATGGTTTTCGTGGCTTCCTTACTGCCACAAAAACCATGGCGGTAGGCACAATCAGTGACAGGGAATTCCTTCCCTGTCACTGATAGGGGTCTTCCCCCCCTCACCCCCCCTGGTTTCCGCCCACACCCCTCCTCTCACTCCAGACTCCCCAAAACATACATGCACCTTCACGCACCATCTAACACATGCATATACACACTCATACCCACATTCATCCATGCATGCATACATACATCAACACACACTCACATACATAAATGCACACACACATTCACACAACACAACATGCACGCACTCACACATCCATACATGCACACTCACATCCACGCACACACAAACATACAGACTCACACCCACACAACACCCCCCACCCCCTCCCCTGTCGGAGCAACCAACTTACCTGATTTCAGGAGGTCCTCCGGCAGGAGACGGGACTGTGCTCTGCTACGAGCAGCAGCTGCCGCCAGCAGAACACCGCCAGGCCATATCATGTGTCATGATACGGTCTGTGGCGGTCTACTGGCGTGGCGCTGCTGCGGGCAGCAGTGCCACCTTACCGCCATCCGCTGGCATGGCCACAGCCCGGAATTCCGCTATCCTTCTGGCGGAATTCCAGCTACGGTCATAATTTGGCGGACGAGTGGTAGCCACGGCGATGGTATTTTGGTGGCCGTTGCCGCGGCAGTAGGCGTTTTTTACCGCCAATGTTATAATGAGGGCCATTGTGAGCACAACACTGTACAAGATCTTCCACAGCATTACAGGTCACCAAATGGAGTAACATACTAATCATGACAAATGAACCAGGGGATATATCCAAGAGATGGTAAGGGGGCTACAGGTCAACACTAGTAGTATAAGGGGGTGTCACTAATGCAGCGATGTCACAATGTGCAGCATAGGCATTCCCTACAGTAAGAAAATGAAATGCTTAGCGATGAAGCAAATCCCCAGCGGTAGTACGTCAGTCAAAGAGCTGGAGTGACCTGAGCCTGGGCAGATTGAAACAAGTAAATTCTGCATGAGTAAGGTAATGTATCAAGGATTGCCGCACAAATTAGAACCTAGTTTCTATCTTATTGAGGTTGTGTGAGAGTTGTTCCATCACCATTACATGTCATAAGCGAGCAAACCACTGAGCAGCAGAAGGGGAGATGCTTTCTTCCATGCCAGAGTCACCAATTGCCTGGTGGCTTAAAGCATTTAACTAATAAGTGTCCATTCTGCGTGGGTTATCGTTTTCAAGGCTAGTGATCAAATCCTAAGGATGACCGTGATTTAGGAAGCGGAAATGGGATATCCCACAGTGTCTCTGATGTGGCTCAAAATTTATTTCCAAAAGGTGGCAATGAGGCTGCAGGACCACCAAACATGACAAAAATCCCCCTTATCGATCTTGCATTGCCAGCAGGGATAGAACGTGCCAGGATAGTACCTCTGGATCATGAGCTGATATGCTGTTTGCTTGAGGGGCATACTACAATATGTCTTGGGAATGTCTCACCACAGTGTATCCCTTTTTGTAGGCGATATGCAGTGAATGAAATTTGCAAATTGAAAATAAAAAATCGGAATGCTATAAAATTCATTAATATTTGGCTTCCTTTAAAATGATATTTTTCTGATAAACCAATAAACATAAACATATCACTAACATTATACAAACAAAAATATAAATAGGATATTTAATTGACGGTAAATTCCATAAATGTATTATTAAAAAACACCTACAAATTCAGATGTTCAACATATATAATACTATGAAATGTACTATATTATCACACAATGCAAACATATCATAGGATACATCTTCAAGTAAAAATAACCAAATAAAATTATATCCCAACTAATCTACAGTGTTGTTGCTGAAGATGCTGTGTAGCACAAATCCTAGTCCAAATTCAGTAATCCACCTTAAAAAAATGCAAAATAATCTCCACTCTTTAAAAAATGACCATATATCAAAACCTTGGAATTTCTCCAAAACCTGTTTTTTTTTTTTTTTAAATAAGTGCCAAATGATAACTGAGAAATCTAAAAGAAAAGTTAAAAATGTTTGGATCTGAAATATGCCAAACTATTTACATTTACTAAAGAAGAAATAAATGCATGAGCAACCTCAAAAGCTTCTTTCAAAGCATTTGGCTGCATCCATCCCAAAATACATTCCCACCCACAAAATTATAAAATCCCATTTTAATAAAAGCATACTGCAGACATGTCCTATATAGTATAACTACATTATTCACAATACCCTAGTAAGAAACACTTACTACAATCTACACTAGGCTGTAACAAACATATAACATGTAATCTAAGACAATTCTAAACTTTACTGACCAAATCATTATCTCTAAAGTCACTAATGTTAACAAATATCCCTATACACCTACCCAACCCACTAATGTAAGTTGAAAAAAATTCATCTCAGCAGATACATAGAGCCACATTTCTGAAACTGCTATCCTCATCAACTGCTGCTACATACTAAATAAGAAAAAAGATTACACAGGAGAAAGCTGTGAAAAACAGTGTCAAAATGAAAAAAAATAAAAAATGGACATACCTCGAAGCTAATGAACAAACGTTTTGAAAAATGTTTATTATTTAGCAAATTTGGTGTATAAAATGCTATTTTGTAAATAAAAAGTAAAAGGTATTGAATGTAAAAAATCATTAATACACTTTAATTTTAATAGTAATAAATGAATGACAAAATTACTTATCTACAGTATTTATTAAATTAATTGTATGGCTTCATTTGTGTTAAATGTGGTTTTAATATTAAAGATAACTACTTTATAGAAAGGTTATATTATTAAAAATACAGTATAAGATTTTTGTACATAGAGTTTTACTGTAGGTAAAATGTTTTCTATTACTCCTAAATATTTTGTTAAAATATATATTATTCTTGTGATCAAAATGTACACATAGGCCCTCATTAGGACCTTGGCGGCAAATGCCGCCTACCACCACGGAGACGGCCGCCAACATACCGTCGCCGTGGCTACCAACCTTACATGGCATTATGACCATAGACGGAATACCACTAGCAGGCTGGTGGTATTCCACCGACGGTCATGGCAGCAGACGGCAGTAAGGTGGCGTGCTGCCAGCAACAGTGCCACACCAGCAAACACCACCTACCATATCATGTTCCATGATACGGCCTGGCGGGGTTTTGCTGGCGGACGCTGCTGCTGGCAACAGCGCCGCTTCCCGTCTCCTGCCGGAGGACCCCCTGCAAGCAGGAAAGTAGGGTTCTCTGACAGGAGAGGGGGTAGGGGGTGTTGTGTGCGTGAGTGGGGGTGTGTGACTGTGTGTGAATGCGTGCATGCGTGTGCTATGTGTGTGTGCATTAGTGGGTGTGGGTATACGTGCATGTTGTGTTGTATTGTAATCATATTTATATAGCGCATACTACCCCTGACGAGGCGTCGAAGCGCTTTTTGGTGAGTAGCACGCTACTCTGGAACCCAACAAGAATTAGTGATGGATTAGTATCGGGAAATAATGAGTACAGTTTTAGTATTATTATGAGTTAATTTGAGCCACGGATATGAGAGTTTGTTAGTTAGATTGACTGGAGTAATGGAGGTGAGGAGGAGGAAAGAAATCCAGAAGTGTTACTTGGGAGTATATCCTTCATTTACTCAACCCAAAGGCTTGCATGAGTAAAGGGGGATGGAGGGGGGAAGAGTATGTGGAAGGGTTAGGGAGAGCATAGTAGCAGGGTGAGATAAATGCAGGAGAATTTAGTAGAGTTGTGTGGGAGGTCACGGTAGTAGAGTGAGGTTTGGTGAGTTAGATGTGGAAGCGGAGAGAAGAGCTTAGGCAGAGTTATTTAGGAGATGAAAGTAGTAGAAAGGATTTGGGATGAGTCAGAGTGAGAATGGAGGATAGTTTGATAGAGACATGACATATGATGATCGGTAGATAAGTGTGATAAGATGAGAGCAGGAATTCATAGATATCTAGTATAACAACCCACCCAGGAGCCATGCAATGACCCACGAACATGCCAAGCACAGAAACAACATATACACATACATACATATATATATATATATATATATATATATACACATACACACATACACATACAAAAACACATGAATACACACACATATGCACATACAATACATAATTAGAACCATGGGTAAAATATACTTAGTCAAACAGGTTTGAAGAGTGTGTGTGTATTTTATTGTTATGACATAGTAGCGATACATATTTTCTAAAGAACTATACATAACTAGAAACATACACATAATCTGAAAAAAAAATATTTATCAACATAGGCATATGCAGTCCATAGTTGTTTGAATATGGTGGTTATGAAGGAAAGAGCCAACTCTTGAGTAGTTTTCTGAAGACAAGAAAGTTATCTGTGGCTCTTATAGTTGGGGGTAGTGAATTCCATAGTTTGGCTGCTTGAACGGAGAAGGATGTACCACCTATAGGGGGTCATTATGACCCTGGCAGAAGGCGGAGAACCGGCGGTAAGACCGGCAACAGGCTGGCGGTCTTACTTGGTGGAATTTTGACCATGGCGGTTACCGCCATGGTCATCCGCCGGTTCTCCGTTCTGCCCGCCTGGGCGGAGACGACCGCTGGGCTGGAGACCTGGGTCTCCAGCCCGGCGGCCGTCACTATACCGCCGGCAGTATTTTGACCCGGCTTACCGCCGTGGATTTCCAGCGGTTTGAACCGCCATGAAATCCATGGCGGTGAGCACTATCAGTGCCAGGGAATTCCTTCCCTGGCACTGATAGGGGTCTCCCCCACCCCCCACTCCCACCCTGATTCCCTCCCCTAAACCCCCACCACCCCTGCCACCCCCAAAGGTGGCAGGGCCCCCCTCCCCACCCGACCCCCAACAGCACATCACCCATACCCACACGACACGCACGCAGGCACCACCTACACACTTACACGCACACACGCCGACATACATGCCTACATCCACACACACAGTCAGACACGCACATCCACATTCAAACATACACGCACACATCCATACAGATATACCCACAGACATACATGCACTCATTCCCATACACACAACACCCCCGCAGGCAAACACGCACTCACACACCCCCTCTACATACACACACGCACACCCCCATGCACCCACACAACACACAACACCCACCATCCCCTCCCCTCATGGACGATCGACTTACCTGGTCCGACGATCCTCCGGGAGGGGACGGGAGCCATGGGGGCAGCTCCGCTGACACCACACCGCCAACAGAACACCGCCACGGCGAATCACAGGACATGATTCGCTGGGCGGTGTTCTGTTGGCGTGGAGGTGGAGCAACCTCCACTTCCCCGCCTCCCGCCAGTATGGCTGTTGGCGGCTCTCCGTCCGTAAAAGGATGGAGAGCTGCCAACGATTATAATAGGCAGAGCGGCAAACCGCCAACACTGGCGGTCTTGCGCACGGCGGACCCTCAGCGGTCTTTAAACTTTAAAAAAGACCGCTGAGGTCAAAATGACCCCCGTAGTCTTTTTCTTGTATGGTGGTGTTCTAAGGCGGGGTGCCAATCTTGAGCGGAGGTTTCTTTGTTGGATGTATTTTGTTATTTTGTTCCTGATAAAAAGCGGTCCTGTTCCATGTATAGCTTTGTGGGTGATACAAAGCAGCTTGAAGGTGCATCTTCTGGCAATGAGTAACCAGTGTAGTGCTCTCAAGGCAGGGGAGATGTGGGCTTGCGGCTTTACGTGTAATAGTAGCCTGGCTGCAGAATTCTGGATACGTTGTAGTTTTTTCATAATAGATAGAGATAATCCATGGTAGAGGCCATTGGCATAATCCAGTTTGTACAAGCGAGATAGTAGCTTGCACCTTGTGTGGAAATCCAAGGTGGGGGAAGATGCGTCGTAAAGTCTTGAAGGTGATGAAGCTTGTTCGTGCTAATTGTGTGATTGCGTGTCTGCCTGGATGTATGTTTGTGAGTGTTGCTGTGAGTGTGTATGAATGTATGAATGCGTGGGTGAATGTGTGTATGCATGTGTGTATGGATGTGTATGTCTGTGCGTGTATGTGTGTAAATTTGCGGGTGGTGTCGGGAGAGGGAGGGGGGAAGGGTGGGCAGGAATCCAGGGAGTGGGAGGGGGCGGGCGAGACCCCTATCAGTGCCATGGAAGGAATTCCCTGGCACTGACAGTGCCTACCGCCATGGTTTCAGTGGCAGTACCGAAACCACTGAAACCATGGCGGTGGGCGGGGTCAAAATGCCATGGGCTGCCTAGTGATGGACACCGGGCTGAAAAGTGACGTCTCCAGCCTGGCGGTTGTTACCGACGAGGTAGGTACCGCCAGCCTGTTGGCGCTAATACCTCCACTATACCACAGACCGCCAGAGGTCGTATAAATAATTAAAATGATATACATAAAACTACTTTTTCTTCCAGACATATCTTTAATTTCACATTTTATATAAGTATGTTTACAGACATATTTAGAATATATTATTCAATTTTAAAATGGTAAAAATATCAAAATGACGAAGATTTTCTGAATTATGTTTTAAAACAATAAATCAATGTTAATAGTTATATATTTCCAAATTACTTGATAGAAATATAACTAAGGGAGTCATTTAGATCCAGGTGAGCTGTATTCAATTCTGGCAGGGCAATAGAGGGATATACTCTGCTGTCAGACTACAACCTGCTATTTAAGTATTTTGTTAAGTAAATTATTTTATTTTTAAACTCTTAGCCTTTATGGTCTGTATTTCTTCATGATTTGACTGTGGCATTACACATAACAATTCACACATTATGGGCCCCATTATGAGTGTAGAGGTCTATTGACTACCACACTAGGGTGGCTGTCTGGACCGCCGCCAATGCGCCAGGGAATAGCCAGCTCTGCCAGGATCCTAGACTCTCTGCACAATCACATTAGTTATTTTAATTCCTTCATTTCCAGTGCTGTTGTTTAACTATGGCTGTTTAAATCCTGCAAAGCGTGAACTTAGTATGGCTATTGTCTTTGGCAGGCATTGAATAGTGTATTTATTTAGAAAGATTTATATTGGTGTGAAGTATGTCCATAATGGCATCACAGCATCAGTGTGCCTCACAAGAATTATGTGAATTTGTAGGATTTACATGCCTATTTTGGTATGGTTGTTACACTGAAAACATTTAGGCCAGGACTAGTAATAAAGAAAAAGGGACAAGGTTTAACATCAAAGCACATACACCTAATACTATCCTGGTACCGCTTCAATTAAACACATTGCCACAGCTGCAATATTTGCACACTATACAAAATTTGAGACAACCCAATAAGATTATTGATCTGACAGGTCAAATCACATTTCAGAACCAGCTTAAATAAATAAACTTTCTCAAAAAATGGTGGAAGCCGCATGTGCCACAAGAAAGCCAGAAAATCATGGTGGTGGTGGAAAAAGATTACCAAAAGCAGTAATATATACAGTCATAAACAAGATACCAAGATTGCCCCAGGAAAGAATGGTGCATTGAAAACAATTCAGTCAGATCTGTGAGTATTCACGGTTCCTGAATAGTTCCAAAAAGACCCCAGAACATGGCATGGAAAACAAGTTAAGATGGGCAAAATAAGGCCCTCGTGAGTAAGCACAGCAGGGAACTTGGCAACAAATGATGGACTCACAACCTCATCTAAGCTCAAGATTACACCATCAAAAGCTAAAGCTACTAAAATGGTGTTATTAGATCTGTCAGCTCTTGGCCTGATTTCCTCTGCCTTTTTGCTTGTGACCTGGTTTTGATCCTATGCTGAATTTAGTTTTTGTTTGCTTTAGGACTCTGAGCAGTTTACCACTGCTGACCAGTTCTAAAGTGCAAGTGCTCTCTGTCTAAATTGTATTGGTGATTGGTTTATCCATGATTGGCATATCTGATTTACTAGTAGGTCCCTAGTAAAGTGCACCATGTATGCACAGGGCCTGTAAATCAAATGCTACTCGTGGGCCTGCAACACTGATTGTGCCACCCACATGAGTAGCCCTGCAAGCATGTCTCAAACCTGCCACTGCATTGTCTATGTGGGCAGTTTTAAACTGCCATTTCGACCTGGGAAGTGCACCCACTTGCCAGGCCTATATCTTCCCTTTTACTACATGTATGTCACCCCTAAGGTAGGGTCAAGGTAGTCCCATTTGCAGTGTGCACTGTATTTAAAAGGTAGGACATGTACTTGTGCTTCACATGCCCTGATACTGAAATACTACTAAATTAGGTTTTCACTATTGCAAGGACAATCTCTTCCATAAGGGGATTGCCTTGAAATATCTTTTTAGTGTAATCTGCCCATTGGTAGCAGATAGGGATATGGAGTTTGGGGCCTCTGAACCCACAATTTAAAAATACAACTTATGGTGAAGTTGGTTTTTGAATTGTAAGTTTGAAAATGCCACTTTTAGAAAGTGGGTATATTCATAACCATGTTGTGCCTTTGCCTGTCTGTGGAATACATGTCTTCGGTCAGGATGACAGTTGGGCTGTTTGTGAATTCACTCTAGACAGTCACACAAAAGGAGAGGAGGTGTGCCCTGCATTTCCTGATGGCTTTCACCTGAACAGTGCTGGGCCTGTCCTCACACAAAGCAGTCTCAACCCCCCTGGGGTGTGTCTGGGGCTCAGGCAGAGAAAGGTAAGGGCTTGTGAACTGCAAAGACTCCTATTTGAAGTTTGCTTACTTTAAAGACAGAAAGGGGTATAAGTACTGGACCGCTGACATCACATAGGGCCTGATTCAGATCTTGGCGGGCGGCCTCGCCGACAAATGACCGCACCGCGGTCAAAAGACCGAGGCGGCCATTCATACATTTCCGCTGGGCCGGCGGGCGCTCTCCAAAAGAGCGCCCGCCGGCCCAGCGGAAATGCCCCTGCAACGAGGATGCCGGCTCCGAATGGAGCCGGTGGAGTTGCAGGGGTGCTACGGGTGCAGTGGCACCCGTCGCGTATTTCAGTGTCTGCATAGCAGACACTGAAATACTATGTGGGGCCCCCAGGGGCCCCGCGGCACCCCCTACCGCCATCCTGTTCCTGGCGGGAGACCCGCCAGGAACAGGATGGCGGTAGGGGGTGTCAGAATCCCCATGGCGGCGGAGCGCGCTCCGCCGCCATAGAGGATTCTGCAGGGCAGCGGGAAACCGGCGGTTTCCCGCATCTGACCGCGGCCGAACCGCCGCGGTCAGAATGCCCTGCGGGGCACCGCCGGTCTGTCGGCGGTGCTCCCGCCGACCCTGGGCCCGGCGGTCTATGACCCCCATAGTTAGAACACTTATGAACTGAGGACATTTGACCAGGAAGAGGAGCTGGATGCAGTAGGAGCGACTGCCACTCTGCCTGTTGCTTTGTTGTGCTGGTCTGCTGCTTGCTTCCTCTGTCCTGGGAGTGAAATGACTGGACTTTGCTTTCTATATCCTGCTTTGCAAGGTTCTCAAAGGGCTTGACAGGAGCTTACCTCCTATTAACAAGTCTCAGGGACATCAACAACTTCATCTGTCAGTGCCTGGGCTCTTCTGCTGGGAGTCCTGACTTCCCAAGTGGTGCCAAATCCAGTCCCTGGGCCCTTGGAAGTGTACGCTGGTGACCTGAAGGAGAAAATCTATGCATCGACGTGCCATGGAGGAAAAATTAAAGCAGCACCTGTCCTGTGGATAGAGAGTTGACGCAGCACCTGTTTCACCAAAGCTCCATCAGCACAGCGTGTCTGGATTTTCCATGCATCGTTCTCAGGCGTCAATTTCTAATAAACCCCGCCCCACAGTAAGAAACTGAGGCTGCAAGTCCAGAAGTCAACCCATCACCTTTCCTGGGAGAAAAGAACTGATGCATCACCTCCCCTGCCAGTTAGGAGCCAATGCATCTCCTCTCCTGTGAGGAAAGAATTGATGTATCACCTTCCCTGCGCAGTAAGGAACCAACACATTGCTATGCTTCTCTGCAGCTCACCTCTTCTGCGGCCCGCATCGTCTTTGTTTTTGACGCATCCCTGGTACTTTAGCTAAAAAGATAGAACCATTGATTTTTAGGGACTGAGGGACATATTACGAGTTTGACGGTCGTACCACCAGTCTGCCATGTTGGCGCTCTTACAGACTGCCCTATGATGAGTCATACAGGCAGGTCCGCCGACCGCCAACCAAAAAAGGCAGACCGGCAGTGGTGCAGAGGGCCAGAAATAGGTGTACTGACCTCCAGCTCCAACAGCCCAGAGACCAACCACTGACCGTATTACAAGACCAGTGTCATAGAGGGGGGCACCCATGGTGGTCAGCCAATGGCAGTCCAAGCCACGGTGGTCCACGGTCCCCAAGGTAACACACAACAGCACATTTGTTGAATTTGAAGACAACACAGCTGACACACTTTACCACACTCAACACCCCTGCAAAGCACACTATAAAACACACCCTTTACACACCACAATCCTTTGCATTTACACAGAAAGACCCAGCAAGACAGAGCACCATCCCTAAAAAAATATAGCGAATAGGCACCCCTTCAACTTTTTCATACAACACATACCACACCCTGAACACAATTTTTCCAGTCACACACTTCTGCAATGCCCCTCTTTAATAAGGCACTGTCACCACTGTTTTTTTGTATCATCGTGCTACCATGCAATATCCTTATTTTTCTGATGATGACTTAAGACTCATCGTGAATGAAATCATAAGAGTAGAGCCACAATTGTTTGGGCAAAAGTCCAGCACACTTCTCTCAGAAAGAAAATCAAAATGTGGGACAGGATAGTCGACAGAGTGAATGCTAATGCCACCACCCTGCACACAAGGGAGGACATCAGGAAGAGGTGGAACGACCTCAGGGGCAAGGTCCGTTCCATGGTCTCCTGGCACCAGCTGCAGCCTAAGAAGACTGGCGGTGGCACCCACACTCTGCCCTTAAAACTCACTTCCTGGGTGTTGGTATTGGCCATTCTGCATCCTGAGGGCTTTACAGGGCGACTGATTGACCAATGACGTTGACGATTTATCTTCACCCAGTAAGTGACTATCTAGCACTTGTTGTTGCATTTTTGAATAGGAGAGGTAGTGGCTACCGTCCTGATGAAGCATCATGGGATCATTTGCTTACTATCAAGACGCGAAACATGTTGACCATATTACTATAGGATTAGGTACACTACCTTTTTCCTCCGTGTAGAGTGTAGTGGGACATTATCCCCGTATTCACTCCCTTTGTCTTTTTAATCTTGGCCTGAACCTTTCCTTGATTCATTAACGTGATGTTTAAGGCTCAGAGCTAATTTTAACTATTTCAGTCTCTCCTATATATGTATATCTTTTCACAGTCAGTATTCGTTTCAGACCTAATTTAAATTTGGGAAACAATCTTCGGTATAGTACCATCCCTATTTTAGGGATGGTCCGCCAGACATTGCAGCACCGGTCTGACGAGGAGATTTCCCAGTGATGAAGCTTGGCATCCTATTGGGTGTTTGAGGGCTCTCCTGATATCACTGACTGATTTCGACCCTGCATTCTCATTACTATTTTTTGGAACAGTGTACCATTTCTACTTTACAGTAAGCCTTGGGAGACTGTACACTGGACCATCAACCTCCCAGTCCCTCTTCTTTTGTTGATAGGCTTAACAGGCATATCTCAGGGAGTGGAGTCTGGTAAGTCACAACAATCATGCAGGCCCACTGCTCACCTACTGCCACCTTTACTATCATCCCACTCACCAATCCAGTGTCCACTTGTCCAAAGACCCCTGTCTGGCATCACACAAGTTAAGTTTACTCACCTGGTAGAATATATGTATAGTGTGTGTAGTACAGCGACTGACAGGACTACAACTCCCAGCAGGCACTGTTATGATGACTCCTTACATCAGCACAGTGTCCTCTCCTCAAAGGGCTCCTGTTTGCGAACCGAGCACTGAAGTGTATACAACTGGGAGGGTAACATATACATAGTGTGTGTAGTACAGGGACTGACAGGACTGTAACACCCAGGAGGCACTGATCCTCCAACTTTAACCACCAGACCAGTGTTCTCACCTCAATAGACACTTGCGTCTCAACTCCCTATTGAAGTTGACCCACCTCTGATGAAACAAATGTATAATGTATGTAGTACAGGGAGTTACATGATTGCAACTCACAGGAGGCTCTCTTACTGTCACTCCAATTACCAGTCAAATGTGTTCTTCTCCAAACACTCATGGTTGGGTATTCACACATGGATTGTACTCACCTGGGGGGATGCCATTTACCAAGTGCATGAGGTAGAGGGAGTGACATGACTGCTAAGACCAGGAGGCTCTGTCTCACCAACTACAAACACATGCCCAGTTTCTCATGCCCAAATACCCCTGGGTGCCATTTCTCAAATGCAGTTTACTCACCTGTGAGGATTACCACTGTATAATGTGTGTAGCACAGGCAGTAACATGACTGCAACTCACAGGAGGCCTTGTGTCTGTAACCCCAGACACCAGCTCTGTGCCCATCTGTCCAAAGACCCCTGTCTGGCATCTCACAAGTGAAGTTTACTCACCTGGGAGAATAGCATCTGTGTATAGTGTGTGCAGTACAGGGACTGACAGGACTGCTTTTGCCAGGAGGGCCTGTGCATGTACTTCCAACCACCAGCCCAGTGTACAATTGCCCAATTATCCCTTTTTGATCAGTACCAATTGAAGTTTACTCATCTGGGAGGATAACATTTGCATAGTCTGTGTAGTAGAGCGAGGTAACTGACTACATCTCCTAGCAGGCACTGTTTCATAAACTCCAAACACCAGACAGTGGTCACTTGTCCAAATACAGCTGTCAGTCAACTCTCAATTGAAGTGTGCTCACTAGGGGGAGAACATTGGTCAAGTGCATTTATTAGAGTGAGTGACATAACTGCAACTACCAGCACACACTGTATCTGTAACTACAAACACAAGCACAGTGTTCTATTCTCAAAACACCACTGGATGACAGTTCCCAAATGAAGTCCCACTGACCTGGGTGGATAACATTGAATGCCATGCACAATGTGCCCTGTTTTGGTAACTACAATTACCACCCATTAGTCCACTTGCCCCAATGCATATGTAAGTGAACTCTTAAGGAAGTTTACTTCCCTGGGAAAATAACATTTGGATATTGTTGGGAAGTAGAGGGAGTGACCTGAATGCAACTCACAGGAGGCACTGCTCAGGTGGCTCCAAATAGCAGAACAGTGGTCACCTGTCCAAAACTCTTGCCTGATCACTTTCAAAAAATAATAAGTGGTTTAACAAAGATTGTTCAAAGGCTAAATCAGCATTAAAGATAACAGTTGTGTCTTGTTCACAGTGGTTGATTAGGTCGGCTAGAGCTGCCTACAATAAAACCTTAGTGCAGGTGAAGAAAAACTGGGGTGTTACTGTTTGGCAGAATTTGCTTGAAGCAACTAGTTTAAATGACAATAGGGCTTTTTGGAAGTTACTCTCCCAAAGTCATCAGAAGGGAGGCAGTCTCAACCATTATCACATCCAACCAAAGAGATGGGTTGGCCACTTTTCCAATCGTTATGCCTTATATAGTGATAAAATTAGTGGTGACTCTTTTTCTTGTGGCAGATTGAACTGAACCCTTTGTTCGGAGAGCCCCGGGAGGCTTTAGTACTCCTGATGACCGCATTGTTTTTTCCATGGGAGAAACTAGCGCTGCAGTTGCTTCTTTGATGTCTTCCAAAGCCCCAGGTTCTGACAACCTACCTGGGGATCTGTATAAATCTGAGCAGGACATCTGGTGTAGTTACATCAACATGTTATCCAATGCTATAGCAGCCGGGGGCCCTATTCCTGCCACCTGGAAGGGTGCCAAAATTATACTTATCTACAAAAAGGGTGAAGTGAGCTCCCCTGCTAACTACAGACCTATCAGCCTTATCAACAACTTACAAAAAATATTTGCAAAGCAGGTCTTGGATAGCCTTTTAGAATGAGTTGATGATAATGATGTGGTGTCCCCCCTTCAGGCGGGTTTTAGACCTCAAACTAGTACTGTAGATCAAGTCTTCTGGCTGGCTCTTTTATATTGGAAATATGTATCACTTGCTAAAAAAAGTTTGTATGTCACCTTCGTGGACCTTCGGTCCGCATTTGATCTGGTTCCCAGATGAAAATTATGAGAGGTTTACGACAAAGTGGGTATACCCAGGAACTTAATTCACCTTCTAGTGCAGCTCCATGAAGGTACAATGCCCAGGTGAGATGGATCAAACAGGGAGAATTAACTGACCACATGCCAATACAGCGGGGGGTTTGACAAGGTTGCGTTCTGGCACCTTTACAATTCACCTTGTACATAAATTGGGTGGTGCAAGTCCTGTCTTCTTGTCAGAATGATGTCCCCACTTTAAATGCTCAAAAGACTCCCATATCATTCTTTGTGGATGACTCTCTCCTCATTTCTAAAACCCCAAAAGGGTTACAGATTCCTGTGGAAAGGTTTACAGCTTTTTGAGCAGACCATGGGCTGGAATTGAATGTTAGTAAAAACGAAATTGATGGTGCCTAGTCCTGGGCCAGCCAAGAGATGCACAACTTTTATAGATGGTGTTGACTTGGATAGGGTTGGCTCCATAGACTATTTTGGTGTTAGGATCTCAAACAATTTTAAATGGGAGGATCAGATAAGTAAGAGCGCTTTTATTTGACAACATAGGTCAGGTACCATTCTGCGTTTGTATAAGAGTACTGGCGCAAGGACTGTTTCCTAAGCCCGAAAGATTTATACAGCAAAAGCACAGAATGCTGCTACTTATGGTGCAGAGGTGTTGGGCTATTGGGAAGCTCATAGATTGTGTGTGAGTGGGAATAGCTTTGTTAGAGGATTAATCACATGTCTATGCAGTACTTCACTGGTTCCTATTTATCTTGGCCTTAATTGGATTTAGATATGTTAGTTTTAAAACCCTTGTTATATTGGATAAGGATATGGACCACCCAGGAGCTTAGTACTTACAGAAACTCACTTTGTGCATTTTTAAAAGGATTTAATGTTGCCTCCATCCCTTGGTTTAAACATGTGTCAAACAGGTTTCATATTTTGGGTCTATGGAGTTTCTGAGAGAATCTCCAGGGATTAAGGAAAGCCCAAATCTTATCCCTGAAATCAGCTTATTGGGCTTATGTTAGGAACAATCGTCTTTTTATCACAGTTCATGGGCGACTGACCAATCAATTTCTTGATCTTAAGTGGTACACCCGGTATAAGTCCTTTTTAGATATCATTCTTGATCCTATTGCCAAGAGCTTATACATTCGCTTTCACAATGGGTGTTTGCCACTAATGTCTTTGATAAGTAGTTGGAGAGCAACACCTGCATCAAATATTTGCACGGCCTGTGGTGCAGCCCCTGAGACTGTTGAACATTTCTTGTTTTTTGTACAGCTTACGTTTTTCCTCGACACAAGTGGATCATACCCATTTGCCGGAACCTGAGCACTAGACAACATGCCACTGCCCTTAGGATCCTAAAAAGTGATACTTCTACTGCTATGGTGCTGGCAGTTGGCAAGTTCCTTGTGGCTGCTTGGTGTACACGCACTCGTTTTTTAAAAGACTGTAAATGAATTATTTTATAACTTGTGCTAATTTCACACGCATGATGCACACACGCTAGTTTCTTTTCTAAAATGTTAAATGAATCATGTTTAGTATGAAATTATGTACGCTTAGTGGCCTGGGCTTGGGAATTGATATGGTTTTATTTTCTTGTTTGTGTTTGAGCTTGGTTCTTGATCCATTGTATTTATTAATGTAAATTATGTGGTGTCCTTTGCTTGGTTGCTTAGATGGTTTAATGACCTAATAAAGCTTTGTATGATGATGATGACTTTCAAATTACATGTGCTCACCTAGGAGGGACAAATAGTCAGAAAAGCCAAAATCAGCAGTTGCTTGAAGTCAATGGAATTTGCATGTATCAATAATCTCAGGTCAATACAACCAATACCATGGGTACCTGTCACAATAGGATACCTGCAAATCAACTAACTACAAGGTCTTTGCTGAATGTCACAGTAAATTTTGGAGGTAGATGTCACAATACAACCAGTAACATCGTACCTTTCATATCAACAGGTCATGCTGCCACTGGGCACACAGAGCACACAGAAGAGTCTGCTACTGTCCCCATGGATAAATCCTCAGTGACAACAACACTTCTGTACATCTGGGCATGGAGGAAAGTTCTGGCTCATCTGGGCAACCTGGTCAGGCAACAACAGTGACTATCAGTGTGTCCACATCAAGACCTCCCAGCCCGGTTGCATCAACCTCACAGGCAGCCATTCACCCCCCAACTTGTGTCCCTAGAACAGTGGCAACCAACTTGTGCCCCCCAGTCCAGGATCCTGAGCCACATCACTACACCTTGGACAATGATGGTCCCGTAATCAGTAGTAGGGGGCACCCTGTGGCAAAGGCACATGCCTGTGGGGATTGGGTGCGTAGGAGGGATGATGTGGGCCAAAGGGCTGTGGGAATTGGGGGTGCCCGTGGCTAGGGCACCATCAGCCAAGTCTTGGGGGTCTATCAAGAGTCCCAAGGCGTGATGGGCCAGGTAGTTGCCGAACTCCGGGAGTTCAAGCAGCTGCAGAGGGACATGCATAAGGAAAAGCTTCAAAAGTGGTAGGCCACAAAAAGCATCCTGGCCTCCCTAACATGGATGTTCTGGGAGATTAGCATTAACGTGATCAAGGATCATGAGTAACACTATAACCCTTCCTTTGGACCAACAACACCAGGCCCTTCATCATCGGTGCCAGCCACTGGAAGGAAGGTCCTGTCAGGGGAAGAACCCACAACAGATACCCCTGCCTCTGTAGCATCACTCCCATACCCTGCAAGTGAGGATGTCCAGCTAAGAATACAGGAGGTGCAGATGGCAAGACACCCACCACTGCCAGCAAGTGACCTCTTCCTGAAGGAACTCATTTGTGTACCACATAATCACTCTGTTGACTGTCTTTCAACAACCTTCCATTTCTTCTGGAAGGGGTACACTGGACGTTAGACTTCAAATGCTGCGGCATCTAATATAATGGTTTTATCAACCATGATTGAACCCCTCACCGTTCTGTTCCATCTTGTACCTTATTTTCATCCTATGCACTTATGCACAATAAATACCACCCAAATGCTACTCAGTGACGTAACTGATGAAACAACACTAGAATACAGGATACTGGGGACATCTCTGACCGGCCCTGTGGTGTCCCAAATCTACTCCATGGTATTGCATAACAGCCTTTCAGCACTGGATGTCCTGAGGGGAAAATGGGAAAATTACCTGGGCAAGTCAGATGGATGTGGCATGGCGATACACACAAGAGGTAGCAATAAAAGCATTGTTTCAGTTGATTCAGCTAAAAGTGCTTCATAGGAAATATTATACCAAAACTAGGTCATTCAGTATAAGAAGGAGTGACTCTGACCTTTGCTAATGGGGTGGTAGGCAGAAGGATACACTGCTACACACAATCAGGGCTGCCCAAAAATACAGCCACTCTGGGAAAAGGCTAGACGTAGAAACTCAGAGGTGCTGGAGTTGACAATGGAACTCATGCTGCAGCTGGTGACTTTGGGAGTCTGTGATGTCCAAACTTTTAATAAATACACACTCCTATTTTGCAACGTGGCCTTGATGGTGGCCCAACATGATCGTATCTAGGTGCTACTACAATTCCAACACCGCGAGACAGGGAGAGCAACATGGATTGGTGTATGAGAGCTGAGAGACTGGTCTGTCAGTCCAGAGATGGTCCCAGGAAATTTGAGAAAATCTGGGCCCCCAGGATGGCAGCTGCAGGAGCCAAAGTATAATTCTGCACAATGATGATAACCCTCTACAGAGGTTAAAATTGTGGGTGGACACGAGGAGTGGAGTGTCGACGGGTCGCCTTATGAAAGATGGGTGGGGATGAAAGAGAGCCAGGTAAACTGTCTGTGAGAAATGCAAATTGTGATGTATTTGAACATGCAACTGGTGTGCCTAGGTTGTTGTGTTTTTTAAATTCCCAGATGCCTGGGTTTTGTTTTACAAAAATCTCAATAAAATGTGATTTAAAAAAAAGGTGTGTTCTAAACAAACCAACAAACATAATTAACACTTTAATTAGCGTCTTCCGTAGAAGGAATAACTTGGAAAATATTTCTAAATAAATCTTCATCCGATGGAATTTAAACCCGAACCAGTTGATAAACAGAAAAACAGTTGTAATTCAATAAACACTATACATATAAATATAGAAGACGCCACACACTCCAACTGCTACACATCTAGCCCACACCAAAAGAGACCATCACTCATGCTTGAGTGCAAGCCTGCCAGCATCTTGAAGCCTCACTCTGGAAAACTTAGAGAACTGCTTCCAGAAAAAGTAAGATTATTAAAAAAAAAAAAAAAAAAAAAAAAAGAACATGTTCCAAATCAACATAAACTATAATTAACAATAATTCAAATTTTAAAAGGCAACTAAAGACATTTTCTTTTTTTCTTTGTGTTTCAAATATAGATTCAAATTTGGAAACAGCAAACATCAAGCAAATGTTTTTTTTTTTAAATCCTTTAAATTCCTGTGCAAATCAAAATCACACCATAAAATGAGAAAGAAGAATGTACACACTAAATGAAGACTGTATAAAAATGTATATAATTAGACATAATTTTAATCTTATTCAATTAAATATACATTTTGCAAATTTATGTCATTCACAGATACCACAATGTCTAATGTAGGTTCCCAGATGACTTCACAAAATTTAAAACCACTACTTACATATATGGTTTACAACAACAGAAATGAAAGCACCACTAATGAGTGAACTTATTGAAAATGCATAAAATAATAATATACAAATGGCTGCTATGTTCCTGCAAGTACCATGAATGGTACTGCTGAAAGTATGAAAGAACACCTAATAAAGCTGAGGTCCAAATTTGTAATATAATCCAAAACTTGAAGCAAAAACTAGTTCCATTTTACGAACAAGAACAATACATAAAAGCTGCAGTGTAGCAGTAGTGCAGTAGGACTAATTCACAAATAACAATGCAATTCACAAACATACAGTTGGAGAGCTCCATTTCTGCCTCTCCTATGTTCTCTGTGCAGAGAGCTCCACCCTGGTGGCAGAGGTCTCGGCACACATTTTAGTAGTAAATGTGGGAGGGGCAAAGGGAAGTGGAGAAAATGGGGAAAAATTACTACTAAATTGGAGGGATTTAGGAAAATTTAAGGAGCTATTTGGGAAGGACATGTGAATAAAAAACACACACTCACATAAGGTTAAACTAATTGCTAGTCACAAAATACACTTCCAATTATAATACAGCCTTTATAGTGAGAAAACAGGCTTATATCTATGCCAACCAAGCTTTGGAGTAGTTTAATCACCACATATGTCCAACCACTGGTATTGCAGCACACTGCCACAGAAAACAATAGAAGCTGGTTATAATACCAAGACCCCACAGGAAAAAATTAAAATAAATTAACTTAATTCTAAATGTAAAATATATACATACTTTAAAGTTAAAAACCTGAATATGCTAATATTAAATTGTATATTTTTTATTTAATCTTGCACTTGCATTTTGAGCAAATTAAAGTAAATTTTTAACGGTTTAAAAAGTCATAAAATGATTACAAATAAAGCATAATGTATAACCAATTTTGCTACAAATTAAGTAAATGTAAAAATGTAAGTGAGAATGGGTGATATATTTAAAAAAGTTGTTCAAATATAATATTTAAATAATAATTAGATATTTAAATTATTTAGCAAATTATTGGTTAATTTTCAGAGGTAATACATTGTATGTTGTTCTTCAAGTAGTCCAGTGTTAAAATTGTTTGTTTAAAAATTTTTGAAATTTTTATTTTTCACTAAATTAATTCTATTTACTTTGTTGCTAAAAATGAACTTAATTAAATGTCCCTATATTTTCCTATAGGGAGATCACTGTCCCGGTGGTGGAGATCTCCCACAAACAGGTGGAAAGTTACTAATAGTACCTTACCTCCATAAATATGGGTGTTGCTTAGTTAGTAAGATTGGAAGGGGGTGGTGAGCTTCAAATTTCCCAACAATCATGCTGGCATATCAGAGTAAATACATTATTTGTGAAGCAGGGCATGAGAGGGCATAACGGGTGGTGGGAAGGGATAACAATGCAGATTGTTAGGTTTACGTAAAATACAATTTCTTGTAAAATAACCAACAGTTTTAAGAACAGTTTTAAAAACTTCAAAAAGGAGAGGAGAGAGAAATAATGTATGTGCATGTTCTTGTCTGTGTGCATGTAACAATCCTAGGTGAAATCTATCAGCCTCCTCACCATACTTGACTTGATCTGACCTGATCTGTACCCAACTATTTACTAGAAAATGCACTTATTGTGGGGATATAATACCTTAAACACCCCCTGAAGCTACACCTCTCCTATACATTCAGGTGTAGGATTCTCTGACCCCCTCAGTTGAGGGGCAGAAACACTTAAATCTGCACCTAGATGTGACTCTCCAGTCAGAGAGAGTGAAACCTAGGTGTAGGTGTAGGAGTAGATCTACATGTGAAGAAATGCAAACTTACCTTTGTGAATCAGGCTCTTAAATCTACACTTAGTCATAAATCTCCACTCAGAAACTGTGGATAGTAAAAAGGTTAACAGTTACTCCCAAGTGCAGAAGTAGATTTACATGTAAGGAGAGCAACACATGTAAACTTACATTTGTGAATGAGGCATTTTTTACTAGAATTTCTAAAAAAGTAATGGGACAGTTACTCTCATACACATTTTAGAAAGGATAATGACTAGAACCTGAAGAACAGAAAGACAAGTCACAAAAGCATCTAACAGATTTGAAGAGGTAGATATTACTGAGCATTTAACAGAAACCCATACAAAAGAGAACGCTATTCTATACGATAATGACTCTACAACCAATAGTCAATTATCTTTTGAAATAAAAAACTCATAGCCCTAGCATATGTTACACCAACTAAAGTAACAAAACATTACAACCTACTGCTAGAGTCATCATTTTAGCACACCAATAAAGAAAAACGAACCCCCTTCTTTGATTATTTTGAAGACACTTTTTTTGGTTGCATGTAACCCTCAGGGCACAGGAGCAAATCTAAGTACTTCATACCACAGTAGAATGTGTATTGCGTCTCACGAAATACTATAAACCAAGAAGCAAAAACTAATAATGTAGTGAAAGAGTAGCATAATTCTTTCCTTGATACCATCAGAAGAAGCCACCTTACTCAATATCTATAGTTTAAAATATCACTAAAAGAACATTGTTAACAGGACATATGCCAAAAGCAGACCAGACCCCAAATACTACTCCCTGAGCTACCCAAACTAACCAAATGTGGAAAAGATTTACTGCAAGAATCCAACTTTTTGAAAATAAACAAAGACTTCACTGCATGGAAGCCATGGTTCAAACATTACTCTAACCCATTCCATCTAACAGCCCATAGAACACCAGCCTAAAAATGGCGATTCTTTGAGGTTTACTGTATAAAGAATAGTGATTTTTATTAAAGACTAGGAGGCCAGCATTATGCATTAACCTTTTATTTACTCTTTTGAGCAGCAAACCATTGAAAGAACAAAAAAGAACGTTAACAACATCACAAAGAAAAACAGAATGTTCATGTCCATATAATCCAGGTGTCCACCATTTTCTTCCTCTTTTGTTTGAAAACCTTCTTCATCTCCAAATCTCCCAAACGAAAAATTATCCTCTCTCACGAATCTGCAATAAAGACGAAAAATAAAAAACTCAAACACAGAACACTATTCTCTTTCATTGATCTCCCTTTTCTTTTTTCCCTTTTCTTTTTTTACTTAAAAAAAAATAGACTGAACCAAACCTTTCCTTAATACATTCTAACACCTTTCAGAAAAAACAAGTAAAACACACCTCCTCTACTTCTTGGGAGGGTGGGTGGGATAATTAATAAAATCACGATTCTTTATACAGTAAACCTCAAAGATTCACCATTTTATGTCAAGACAGGAGGCTAGCATTATGCATATTTAAAGTCATGCAACACACTTTTCAAAACATGGTCAATATTCCTAAAATAAAAAATTCTAAACGTTTCTGCAGAAGACCAATCTGCAGCTTTCAGAATAAGATCCAGATTTCCTCCTCAACTTAGAAACTTTACTTGCCATTGCACCCATACACCGAATGTGCTGAGAATTTCAAATATCTACACCAACCTCCCTCATTGCACATTTCACCCATCTAGCAACAGTAGCAATAGTAGCACTTGAAACTCCTTTAAATGGTTTTACCTAAGAAATCAAAAGTTGCTGATTACCTGCTCCCCTTCTTTCCAACATTCTAGTTTCATATTCCTTTATGCAACATACCACACAAATCTTTGGACATTCGTCAAAATATGGATAAAAGATTGTTCCAGTCATAGTCTTAGTACATTTACACACCTCAAACAAAACTCCAGTTGATTGAAAAAATCTATGATTTACCTCCAAAGCCCTTACATCTGAAACCCTTCTGAACGAAATTAAACAAAGTAGAGTTGCCAACTTCCCAGAAAGTTCCCAGTCACCCAAATACTTATTTACTGGCCACCTTAGAAATAAAGCAAGGACTAGATCAACATCCCAAAAAACTTGATACTTTGTGAACGGTGGATGTTTCAATTGAATACCCTTCATGACCCTGCAAATCAAGGGACTCTTACCAATTGAAACCCCCTGACAAAGGGTGTGACCCGCTGCAATTGCAGATCTGTAACAATTAATGGTTCTGTAAGACAAGCCTCAATCAAACAATTCTGCTAGGAAATTCACCACATGAACTTCATCCGCCTCCACGGGATCCAAATCCCTTTGTAAGGACCAACTATACCAAATCTTCCAAATACTTCTATGCCTTCTTTTTGTTCCTGGTGCCCATGACTCATCCAATAATCCTGCAGCTGAATCCGAAAGGCTTCCTAATCCTCCCGAATCCCTGATATCCTCCAGACTAGAAGGTTCAATGGATGCTCCTCTCCTTCTGCCCCTGACAAAGTCCTCTGCAACACCTTATTAGAATCAGAAACTCAACAGCTATCTCCATCACAGATGGAAGGCTGTGTTTTCCAAAATGGAGTCACTAGAACTAACCGACACTGCTGCCGCCTCACCTGCAACAAAACTCTCTAGATCATCGAAAAAGGAGGAAATGCATAACCTTTTATTTTTGACCAGTCCTCCATAAACGCATCCACTGCCATAGCATCTGGATCGTGCCTCCAACTGACATACTTTTGCAACTGAAAATTCAACCCAGAGGCGAAAAGATCTACTTCCAAAGGACCCATAACCAGATTTATTTCCTTGAATAGATGCTTGTTTAATTTCCAATCGCTGCAATCCCTCATCTGACGAGAATTCCAGTCTGCTACTACATTTTGCACACCTGGCCAAAACTCTGCTTTTAAACTGATTTTGTGCTCTAAACAAAAATCCCACAACTCCTTCGCCAATTCTGCTAAATTTCTCGAACAAGCACCTCCCAATTTGTTTATTTATGTCACCGCAGTAACATTGACCATCTTCAGGAGAACAGATTTCCTTTTTAAAACATCCCTGAAACTTTGTAAAGCAAACATTCCTGCTTGCAATTTCAAACAATTTATATGTCTTTCTTTTTCCAAATAATTCCACATTCCACCTGTCTCCAAACCCAGACAATGAGCACCCCAACCAAGCTTGCTCGCATCTGTTTCTAATACAAATTCTGTTTTTATGCCAAAAATCACTCGACCATTCCATACCTCCAAATTCTCCTTCCACCAAATCAACTCCTTTATTGCCTCCTGTGAAATCGAAATTCGATCTTCATACCATAGACCTTTCCTTAGCCCAAACATCTTTAAACGCTGTAAGGCTCTGTAATGCATCTGACCTGGAAAAATCGCCTAAATGGATGAAGACAAAAGTCCAATCACACGAGCTAGATCTCTCAAAGTCAAGTCTCGCTTCCTTAGCAAAGACTGTACTTCCTGCTTTATTTTCTTCACTTTCCTTGTTGGTAACACTAAATGACATAAATTTGTGTCCACTTCGAATCCCAAAAACTCCAACCTCCTGACAGGAATCCACACTGAGGGCCAGATGTAGCAAAGGTTTTTTCCCATTCTGTGTCTATGGGAAAAAGTGTTCTTACATATGGGCCTGAGTTCTCCAGATTTATCATAAAACCCAGACTCTCTAATAAATCCTTTACCAGGCACAACTGTTCCCTTAAGATTCCTTCTTCCTGGTTCAAGACCAAAATATCGTCTAAGTAAATAATCATTCTCACACCTCTTTCCCTGAGAAAACCAACCAGTGGTCGGAAAACCTTTGTAAAACATCATGGTGCCAAAGCCAGCCTGAAAGGTAAACTCTGAAACTGATACAACTGGTTTTTCCACCTGAACTGCAAAAACCTCTGAATGCACTGAGCAATTCGAATCGTAAAATACGCATCCTTGAGATCCAATTTCACCATCCAATCCTGTTCCTGCAAAAGATCTCGTAACAGATGAATTCCCTAAATTTTGAAATGATTGTAAGTCACAAATTGATTCAGGTTCCTCAGGTTTATTACCAGCCTCCAACCCTTGTCTTTCTTCTCCACCAAAAACAAAGTGCTTACGAAACCCTTATCCTGATCCTCCAACTTCACAATCGCATTCTTTTCCAACAATTGTCTTATTTCCATACAAACTATCTCCTCCAGCTCTTTCTGGAAGTTTAACTGTTTTGGCTCTACCACCTGCACCGGTTCTTGATCGAACTCTATAACATAACCCTGAACCGTTTGCAGAATCCATGGATCTTGAGTGATTAATTCCCAATTTTCTTTGAAAAATGTCAACCTTCCTCCTACCCTTCATGGGAAAGAAGTAGAAATAGTCTTCGTACTCACCTTGACTTTGCACATGTCCCATACTTCCACCTCTCGATCTCGCAGACCGAGCACGCTCCCTTCCTTTTTGAGGGTAAAACTGTGTACATACAAAGTTTCCTCTGAAACATCCTGCTCCGTGATATTGGGCTCTAAAATGAGCCCGGCCGGTAAGCTGCCCTCTCCTACCAGCCCTACCATATAAATTATTATTTGAAAAAACTCTTCTCATAGAAAAATGTGCCTTGTCAAGACTCGTAAAAGTACGAACATACTTCGTCAAGGCTTTCACCATGCCGTCTCAGAACAATAATCCTTGAGCCTCCTCTGAAGACTCCTTGCTAAATCAGCCAATTTGGGATTTATGCGCATCAAAACCGTTTTCCTCCTTTCCACCAAAAGCCCTGCATCGGCATTACCAAGAAAATAAATTGCTCTCTGAAACCAACCCCAAAGAAGATGAACATCCAAATCCTTTCCTTTGAAATATGTGTCCTCCACTATGTCAAAAATTCTTGCCAGAGGACCCAAAACATCAAGCAGTTTGTCCTGCACTTGTTTTAATGGTTTTTCCAATCCTTTCCTAGGATCTCTACCCAACTTAAACAAGTAATTTAACATATCCGGGTCCAAATTAGTATTCATACAGAATTTGTCATCAATCATGGGCCTAGAACATTCCGCCCTCATAACACTTCTCTCATCCTTCTCTAGTGGTTTACACAGCCTATCTTTAATATAACCTGCCACATGTTCCAATGGCCACCACTCCTTTCCCCGAGGGTGTCTAATATCCTTGGGCTCAAACAGTTTTCCTCCTAAAAGATCCAATAGTTCTTCACCAGAATTTGCCCTAAAAACAGTTCCAAAATCATCTTCCAAATCATCCTTGTACTCCAAATCTAAGACATATTCGTCATCATCCTCAATCATAAAATGTCCACCACAACCCACATTATCAGCGTCGAGCTGACTTTCTATTGCACTGCTTAGGGTATCTTTCGATTTCGAGCCGCCAGGGACTCCTATCTGTCTCATATCCTTTGACAAATGTATTTTTTTATTGTAACATTTCCCACCTGGACCTCTCAAACGGTCCTCATCCTCAGAAAGAGAATAAAACTCTTCCTCATCCATACCTTTTCTTTTGCCCAAGGCCTGCCTCATAGACTCCTGGACCACTGCCTTAACCTCCTCAGAAACGATCCTACGAATAAAATCCTCCTGAGATCCTTCCTTTTTCACATTTAAGTCAGACATGTCTCCAAAAAATCAATATATATAATATATATACAGAATCACAATAAATATAAATTCTAAATAACCTAAAATATCCAAAAATACCAATAATAACAAGAGATTATCGTCTCCTCGAACCAAAACACCAACAGTGAAAATGACAAACAAAGAGCAATCCGCTTCAGAAACAAGCCGAAATGCTTGAAACGAAGCGGAACGCTCAAACGAAAACAATGTGCATGAGCGCACCGAGGTGCGCAGCTAAAATAAAACAGACGCCATTTAAAAATAACCCTCAAAAGACCTCTGCGTCTCCCCCAGTGCGCGCAGTAAATACACCAACTGCCGTGCTGAAGTGCAACAGAATACCTCTATAAAGAATAGCTGCGCTAACAGCACGATCAATAAAATTAACATACACGCGTTGAAGCGTGAAACATTTTCCTAAACGCGCTCGTTGAAAAACAACGTAGCGCGACTAATAAACCTGAAACATATTGAAATCAGAAACAGACGCGCTATGAACACAGCGCGTCTAACAAGTGACGGCCCTTCTATCTGTAAAAATAGTTACTAACTACATAACAAACATCAAAACAACAGCATTACTAAAAATAAAAAACAGCAAATCCATACAACCCATAAATTGGGTTTTCCAAAGATAAAAACAAACATACCAAACTGCTATAAAAAGTATGAACGTTACCAAAAGCATATACTTATCTGCTCAGAAGCAGCAAACAAAAGAGAAGGGGCACCTGGATTTTATGGACATAAACATTCTGTTTTTCTTGGTGATGTTTTTAAGGTTATTTTGGTTCTTTCAATGTGAGAGAGCGTAGTTTAAATATTACATATTATAGACGTGAAATGCTTATGTTTTGACAATACCGCATTAACAATATTATTCATTGAAACGTATTAAACGTGGAGAATTGTTCATATGTGTAAACTAATGTCAACTATAAGAAATAATCATTCATATTATGCCTAATTGAAAACATTAACGTGTATAAAACGCATTCATTAGAATTCGTATATCTTAAGTTAGCGTGAGTCGAGAACTAGCTGTGTAACTCTCATATTAAAGCGTATTTTTCTGTTTCTCCAGTGTGCTGACTTGCAAAAGACCATGACCCAGCAATTGTTCTTTTCCTCACTTGTTTGCAACAATGCTAGATTTTCTCATCCGCATGCTAGCAGCTTTTAGTATAAAATTATGGACTTCGAAACAAACATGGACACTTTCAAGGACATTAAAGCGTGGAGAAGAGAACTCTTGACCTGATGTGTGTGCCAAGGAAATGAAGTAACCCCGGATATGCCACCTACGAAAAACGTCACTTATGAAGACCAATTAGAAACTCAAGATATATCGTGAAATGACAAATGCATTACGTAATGTATAATTTGATAGGTTACAGATAGTGGGGTGTAGTGACTGTCCAATAGAATTTTGGGGGAATGTATTTTGGAAAAGGGATAAAAACCCATGACACAAGAGACAAAGGGCATTAGGTAGGGAATGATATCGATTGCATCCAGAAACTCTGTCACTCTATTTGGTGATTTGAGACTTAGAAACATATCCTCACCCATTAGACTGCCCCATTACACTTTCCTCCTTATGAGGGAAGTGTCCCTTGTCCATAGTTTAGATAGACTGACGACGATCTAGCTGATGTCCTGAAGACGAAGACTGATCCTGTATGCTGACCTATTCTGAGGAGGGTAATTATGTAATTGCTAATGGAAATTTTGTTTAATTTGCCTTTTCTTTCTAGGTACCAACTGCTGTGTGTTTTTGATTAGAGACCTTAGTTAGATGTTTTCCAAATTGATGTTCTAAATTGTTTTGCATGAAGCCCAACATGCTAATACTAATTTGAGGTTAGATGAGGCATTCATCTCGACTGACTAAACTGAGGTGACTGACGTAGTGCTATGCTGAACTAAGACCTTTAGGAGGTTCTATGTATCGCAATCTGCTTATATTCACATGATGATCTTATGCTTCTGATCTTTGCATTATTGAAAACTTATCATAGTTGTCGCCTTGTGATTATGTTCATTTGCTTCTTGGTTTTGAGATTAATACATTTGCTATTAGATTGTAATCCATAGGGAATAAAATTCACAAAAACTCCATTAAGGTGTGGTTATTCATGACTGAAAGGTCATGGTTGCGCCGAAGGTTTATTGATGCATAAAGTGAAATACATTTTGGTGCTATATGTTGACAATGTTATTGACATATTGATTGATATATTAATCAGTTATCTCGTCTTACGGTGTCTCCCCACTGGGTCCAAAGATTCATCGACCTAAAACGAGTCCTGATGTGTATAAATTAACATAGACGGACACGTTATCAGTTCTGGTAGCAGAGTGACGGTTTGGCCCTTGGGGGCCCTAGGACAGAGTTTCATTGTTTAATTTGTTTTTCTGTGATAATGCAATTTGGAGAGATGATGAGTTGCTAGGTTCGCCATGGCTTTCCCGGGATCTCGGAGCCTGCCTAAATGAGTTGGGAATGTTCTCGACGCCATAGTATGCGTGGTTAGGGTCTTTGCGCTTACTAAATCTTATGCATCTTGCAGGTGGTTGTGAAAATTTGCGTGTATTTAGGCCAAATTAAGTGCTGTCTAGCAGGAGTGGGCGTACTCCACAGTGTGAGAGTAGGGAGGTCGGCGTACTTCATGTGAATGCAGCGCTTATTGCTCAAAATTATCCACGTGGTTGGTTGTTGTGTACGGACCTATTGAGGTCTAAGACTACGGAGTATGATGATAAATGTGGTTTATGTTGTAATCTGTGCGGTTTAATAGGTCAATCGGGCGTGGTTGACAAGTCAAGTTTCGAGTAATGATGAATGTGTGAAACCTTCAATGGAGATTTGACAAGTTCTAAAGTGCACTAGAAGGAGTCATTGACAAGTCAACAGTAGGATTTGCCGGTCGAATTCTGCTTGCGTATGTGGGAACTGAGAAGGAGAGAGTAGCGGCCGAGGCTTCAAGTGAAATCTCTGTAAAGTTCTGAAGCGAATGTGTTACCCTTCCTGTAGTAAACCGGCAGATTTGTGTTGTCATTTTAAGTGCTCGCAATAATTCGCACTAGTTTGTATGAGTTGTGAAGAGTCAGTGAAGTGTGGATGAGCCGCAAGACTTTGTCAGCTGCAGTGTGTGTGAGTGTGACGTCAGTGGTGCCGCGCTGAGATAGGTCAGATGCCGAGAGGGGTCGCGCACGGATTGGCTGCCATCTGTGAGAGGCAATAGGTTGAGAAAGGGTAGGTGAAGAGCGTCCTGGGAACTAAGCCATTTTCTGATTAAATACGAAATAAAGAATTGCAAAAATGAATTTTGTCAAGGCATTCAAAAGCGCTTTGAAGGGAGATGTATATATTGTTGCAACCGATGGGGAACCTACACCACCTGAGGGTACTCCAGCCTATACGGTTATGAAAGAAAAGGGTGTTGCACCTTGTTTATGGATGAAACAATGGCGCAAATTAACAGAGAAAGAGGGGTGTCTAGCGTTTCCAGAACATGGGACATTTAATCCAAAGGTGTTAGAAAATTTGAGGTGGATGTTAAGTATACAGAAACCACCTCCGAGACCGGCACAATACGAGGCTTTGGCGATTTGGGACTTGATGACTCTTAAACATAGGCAAGAAAGGTTTCACAGAAGACTGAAAAGAGCAGAAAAATCCTATGCAGATGCTAGATGGGACAATGAGAACAAAATGTGGAGACGGGGAATAGTAGATGGGTTAAAGTTGTTCCCGGCAATAACGCAGGGAGAAGAGACACAGGGAAAGAAAGCTTCCTGCAAAACAGACAAGGATTCAGGCAAAACCAAAGAAAATAAAAGGTCCTGGGAAGAAGAAGATGATTCAGATGATGAGGCGTTTATGGATAGATTGTTACATGATCGTCCACCACCGTATGCGGTGAGTGACTGTGTTCCAAGTACTAGCTTGGATCCTGGGAACCAGACACAGGAGAAGGGAGTTACTGATACGGTACAGACTAGCGATACAGCCTCGATACAGAATGGTGTCAGTGTACCCACTGCACCAGACTTGCCGATACAGTTGCAGCCTCCACCGCAGATAAAAAGAATTTACCCTGATGTCCCAGTGCTTGAGACTACTACAAACTTGGTGGTGCCGCCAGACCCGATATATACAAAGCCAAGGTTGATACAGATTGAGTCAACTCCGAAGTTAGTGTCTCAACCGCCACAGCTGATACCTGGGTATAACCCCGTAGCGGGTCCACTGATAGAACCTGTACCAGGTACACTAGAGCAGACCTATGGTGTTGCAGCTCCAAGAAGCTTGGGACCAGGTCAGACACCTGCCGCTATATCGTTACCTATTACTGTTGGTCCCCCGGTGCCGTTGTATGCACAGGATAAAACAGGGACATGTGAACAGGGAGTTATGACTCAGGAAGCAATAAGAGGAGGTCCTATGAGAACTCCACAAATAATGGCCCAGGGAGAACAGGTATGTGAACAACCAAGACCCTTGATGGACCTTAGAACGGTAGGGGCACCTCTTGAAGCGATGCGTCAAGCAGGGTTGGGAGTCTTGACTCCCCAAACCATGAGTACGAATACCTCACACACTCCAATGATACATGCAGGGAACATTTCACTGCAGGGTTTTACGGTACAACAGCTAAATGAGTGGTTAGAGAAAACTTGTACTTCGCAAAAGACTACAGTGACCACAGTTGAACCGGAGAAAGAAAACCGAGATGAATACTTGAATTTTGTACGACTAGGAGCAGAAGCTGCCGAGTTAGTGGAAGGAACAATGGGAGTGAATAGGTTGGAAACATACACTGAGGCAGAATTGAGGTACTTGTGCCCTAAGATTACCAAAGAGGTAGGCAAAGTACACCAGAGGTTAACAAATTTGGCAGACAAATACAATGTCGATATTGGAAACACTAAACATTTGAAAAGGAGCTACAGATTAGATTTTGACACTAAAGATTTTGAGCACATGAGATCTGCAGGCATGAAGGCACACCTGAAAGAGCTGTTACAAAGTGCACAAAGTTGGGGTGCACTAGAGAAATGGGAAGGCCGATGGGCAAAGAAAAGAGATAAGGGAAAGGGAGATAGCCCAGGGTCTAATAAAGTCGCGACCACATCCAAACTAGACACAGTGAAAATCTTGCCTATGAGAGAAACAGCTGGTGGTGTCTTAGTGCATGTGCCTTGGTCTAGGGGAGACATTTTATCCTTTGCAAATGATTATCCTAGGCTAAGAGAAAAGCCGATCGAGTGGTATCAACAGACAGATAGGTTCGTGAAGCTTGCGAAGTGTCTCTGGGAAGACTTGAATACTTTGTTTGAGATCATTGTTCTGCCAGATTTGTGGCTCGAGTGCAAGAGAGGGGTAGATTGGCCCACGAAGGAGCCGGCAAGAGATAAGGTGACTGGAGCACCTTCTGAAGAGGTGATGAAATATTATCATAAAGTAATTGAGTTTTTGAAACAAAAGGTGTCGTCGAAGGTGACCGATTGGCAGAAAATCGACCGGACCTCTCAAGAGGTTTAAGAGTCAATACATGCGTATTATGAGAGATTGTTAAAAGCGTTCAAACATTACAGTGGTACTGAGACTATCGAACCGAAGGACATGAATCATCTTATGTTTAGGTTCGTTGAAGTGCTGAGACCGGAGGTCAGCCAGATGATTAAGAATCATTTGATTTGTTGGCAAGCTAATCCGATTGATGAAGCGTTACAGTATGCAAAATACTGTAGTGATGAGATTGAGTTGAAGCAAAAAAAGTTGAAGGAGAAAGTGATGGTGATGCAGATAAGGGCTGCACAAGCTGGAATACAGGGAAATGGTGTTCAGCAAATGATACAGCAACAACCGCAAATGAATGGTGTGTTTCAGGCACAGCCGAGAGGGAGAGGTCGAGGTTTTGTGAACCGTAATTCGGATATGAATAATGTTGTTATTCAAAATGACGATCAGGGAATGAAAAAGATGTCACCATGTCATGAGTGCGGGGGCACGGGGCATTGGAAATGGGATTGTCCGAATATGGTGCAGGATGGTGCAGTTCAGCAGAGCATTAATGTTGGTACATTACAAAATCCACGAGGTCCAAAAATGAGACATCAGAACCCGAATTTTCAGAATAATTTGGTGCAAATGCCAGGGGTACAACCCATGCAGCAGATGCAAATGCTGCGTTTCCAAACAGTGTCAGTGCAACCAATGCAGCAGCAGATTCCTATGGTGCCTAGACAGCAAATGCAGTTACCCATAGCTCTGATGGGACAGCAACAGGTGACGCTTCCTCAGCAGGTCACAGGCCAGGTAACAAACCAAAACAATACTGTACAATTCCCATTACGAGGTGAAAGTGACATGAATGGGGATTGGTCCGATGACAGCTCAGACAGTGAAGAGTGCAGGCTTGCAGCATCTTTAGAGGTAGATCAGAGAGGCCCATATGTAGAGGGAAAGGTAATGGGCTATAAGGTTTCATTTTTAGTTGACACAGGAGCTACACGCTCTACAGTTCGAAGTGCAGAAGTCACGAGATTACCTCTTTCAGGGCGTACCATACGAGTGGTCGGTGTGGCAAATCAGTACCTGACTAATCCAATTACTGACCCAGTGCAGGTTGAAATTGGAAATTTCCAAGGCCTGCATAGATTTGTTGTATGCGATTCAAGCCCAGTATCCTTACTAGGGAGAGACTTACTATGTAAGACCAAACAGTGACGATGAGGGAGATGAGGGTCAATTCATAGAAGAAGGAGGAGAGACTAACGAAGATTACCCTTTAATTACTTTATTCCCAGTGTTTACCTTGATCGATCTACCTGCTGATCTACAAGGGTCTGTAACAGAGAAAGTGTGGGATTTGACTGGAAAAGAGGTTGGATTAATCAAGGTGTTGGAAAATGGGTTATTGGTAAGGGCAGGTAGGTACCTACACCTAGCAACAAGCCACTAACCTCCACCTAGGTACAGTTAGGTCTCAGTAAATTAATCCCAGCTCAACCCTTGGTAGCTTGGCAATGAGCGTCAAGGCTTAATTTAGGAGACAGTGTGTAAAGCATTCAAATATCACAAAACAGTAATTAAATAAAACACAGGAAACAGTTTAAAAATCCAAAACCAATTTATAAAAATATTTTATATTTTTATCTTTAAAATGACACAAAAACGAATAAAATCGGATAAAGGGAACCGGAGATATGAATTTTTAAAGAATTATTATTTTTCTAGCGCTTAGAAACAAAAAGCGCCTATCGGGTCATCTGGTTGCACCTCGACCGGGGCAAAGTCAAAGTTTCAGGCTGACCGCGATGGAGCCCTGCTCGGCTACAAGTCGCGGGAGGCCTCGGTTAAAAAGTTACCTTCTGACTTAGTCTTTATTTTGAAGTTTTTCTTCACCGGGACGAACCTGCCAGTTGAATCCGACCTCCTGGAGCCCTTGTCCGGATACGCGATGTGGGTTTCCTCGGTGGAGATTTTTACCTTCGGACTTAGTTGTTTTTTCGAGATGAAAATCCTTCAACCGGGGTAAACCTGGATCTTGATCCGATGTCCGTGGAGCCCTTCTCGGATACGATGGCTGGGAGGTCCCGGTCAACTTTTTACCTTCGGACTTAGTCTCTTTTTCAGAGGTTTTTCTTTACCGGGACGAACCACCAAGTCAGGCCGGGTCGCGGTTGAGGCAAGCCGGCTAGAATTTCCGCGGCGGGTCGGTCCCTCTCTGGAGCTTTTTTACAAAATTTTTCAAATCTTTTCAAAACTTCTGGGGCTTCACCCAGATGTTCTTTTAAGGTTCTTTTGGGGTCCACAGCTCACCCCAAGGGTCCAGAAGTTCTGTGATGGTCCTTGGGGGGTGCGGACTTCAACTCCCAGAATGCACCTGGCGCAAACTCCTTTTTGGCCACTGGACAGTGGTCAGCTGGTCACTTTTCAGGAGTTGGTGCAGGGGGACTCTGGATAGCAATTTTTCACCTGTAGCAAACAGGGAGTCCCTCCTTGAACCAGTTGAAGCCAGGCAAAGTCCTTCTTGTGGTGAAGCCCAAGTGTGCAGCTGGTGCAGTCCTTCTGAGTGCAGGTTCCAGGTGCAGGCCAGGGGTCCAGCAGGGCAGTCCTTCTTCTCCTTTAGTTCTTTTCTTCTTGAAATCTGGCAGGGATCTGAGGTGTGGGGGCAGGTCTGCCAGTTTTATCCTTGCTCCTGGGTGAAAAGCAGGGGGGTCCTGGTCCTCCAATCAGGTACAGGGTCGTCCCCCTGTGATGACTACTTCCTGGGAAGTGTGGCAAAAATCCATCCCAAAAGGCAACATTCTCTAAAAATCCAACATGGCTGAATCTGATTTTTGGAGGTTACATCTGGCTGAGTCCACCCACTGGTGTGGCTAAAAATCATAAACACACCCCTCTCCTGCCCTCTCCTAATCTAATCAAGGGGGCACCTAGTTGTCTGGGGTTGCAGGATGTGGGGGTGTTGCTGGGTGCTCCAGATGTCCTTCTCTGCCTTTGAAGACCAGTTTGGCAGCCCTCCCCCTTCCTGCCTCACCATCTGCTGAGGGGAGATTCTCTCCCCCAAGCACATTCCTTTGTGTGAAGCCAGGCCACTTCACACCTCATCAAGGCAGCTTTGACTAAGCTGCTGCAGGCTGGCCAATCAGAGCACAGCAGCAAAAACAATGCAGGGCTGAAATTGGCAACTTTTTAGGTAAAGTCTATAACTCTTTACCTGAACAAGTTATATTAAATCCAACAACTGGAAGTTGTGGGATTTATTACAACAATTAATTTGATACCAAATCCTTGGTATGCAACATTTAAGGAGACTTTAAAATTTAAAACAAAGTCTCCCCATTCTAGCCTATGAAGGCCATTTACTTCAATGAGGGAAAAACGAATTTGGCTGTTTTTACCTCACCAGGGTTTATAAATCTATTTTTATAAAGTCCCTGCTTATAGTTACATGGCACCCAGCCCTAGGGGCACATAGGGCACACCTTAGCGGTGACTTATATGTAAAAATAAGGTAGTTTAAGACTTTGGAAGTACTTTTAATTCCAAAGTCGAATTTGCATATAACTTTAATTTAAAAGCAGCCAGCAAGGCAGGCCTGCCTTTAAAATGACACTGGGCACCTCAGCACTGCACCTAGGTGTGCACCACCTATGGTGTGGTCCCTAAACCTACATGCCCTACCATATACTAGGGACTTATAGGTAGGTTAACTTAGCCAATTATAATTAGCCTAATTTGCATATCCATTTTACACAGAGCACAGGCCCTGGGACTGGTTAGCAGAACCCAGGGCACCATCAGAGTCAGGAAAACACCAGCATAAAGTGGAAAATGAGGGCAAAAAGTTAGGGGGCCTCTGCAATCAGCCCTGTTTTCTCACACAAGGGAGTAGAACCAGTCAAGGTACAGATAAAGCCAAATGCTGTGTTCCCACAAGTGCCACAATACCACATGACTCAGGATGTCCTCATTGAAGTAACGCAGATAATTGCAGATTTTCTCAGGCAGGGAGTTTTGAAAGAAGTTTTGAGTTGTCCGTACAACTCTCCTATTATGGGTTTGAAGAAGCCCTGTGGGAAGGTTCGAATTGTGCAGGACTTGAGAAAAATAAACGAAATTGTGATAAAATGCTGCCCTGTGGTACCTAATCCAGCAGTAAATAATGTTTCAGGTTCCATGTGATGCTGAATGGTTTACTGTGGTAGACCTATCACAAGCATTTTTCTCGATACCTCTTCACGAAGACAGCCAATTTTTGTTCAGTTTCAAATTCCTGGATAAGGTGTACAGTTGGTGCAGAATTCCTCAGGGGTTTTCTGAGTCACCATCCATCTTCAATCAGATATTGAAGAAGGATTTGGAACCTCTAGTGCTGCCTTTCAATTCGACTCTTGTGCAGTACATTGATGATTTGTTGATTGCATCTAAAACCAGAGACAGCTGTAAATATGATACCATTGCATTGTTGAATCATTTGGGAAAGAATGGACACAAGGTGTCACCCAAGAAGTTGCAATACTGTCAAAAAGAAGTGAAATATTTGTGACATCTGATTGAGAAAGGGTCCCGAAGAATATCAAAAGAGAGAATAACAGCTGTTTTGCAAATGAATCCCCCAACAACAAAAAGAGATGTCAGAATGTTCTTGGGAATGGTGGGCTACTGTCGTCAGTGGATACCCAACTTCTCGATCATCTCAAAACCCTTAATAAAATTGACAGGAAAAGAGGTCAAGGACAAACCATACACAATCACTTTGACAAAAGAGGAGCTTGAATCATTTCTAGAATTGAAGGAATGCATGTGCAGGGCTCCAGCATTAGGAATGCCTGATTATGAGAAACCTTTTCTGTTGTTCTGTCATGAACGTGATGCTTGTTCTTTATCTGTTTTAACACAGGTCCACGGAGATGCAAAATCGCCCTGTAGCATATTTTTCAGCTACTTTGGACCCTGTCGCAGCAGCCTTACCGGGTTGTTTGCGAGCAGTCGCAGCAGTTGATCAAAGCCTTTTTACAATGTGAAGGCATAGTCATGGGATACCCTCTGACAGTAATGGTTCCACATTCAGTTGAAATTCTGTTGACACGAACTAAGACGCAACACATGACAAATGCACGACTTACTAAATATGAGACGATTATTCTGGGGTCACCAAATGTCACACTAAAGAGATGCACTGTGCTGAACCCGGCAACCTTACTTCCCAATGAGAATATAGAAATCAAAGATGGGGAAGAATTTGAGCATGATTGTCTTGAGGTGACCGAACTCTGTACCAAACCTCGCCCAGATATACAGGATACCCAGTTAAAAGAAAACGATTGTATTATGTTTGTTGATGGGTCCTGTCTAAGAGATTCAGCAGGAACATTGAGAGCCGGTTACGCAGTATGTACCATAACTGGCATTGTCGAAGCCTCCTGGCTCGAGAAAGTGTTTTCTGCACAGGGGACAGAATTAATAGCTCATACAAAAGCCTGCCACGCTGCTGTAAATTTGAAAGTCACTATCTATACTGACAGCAGATATGGATTTGGAATTGTGCATGATTTTGGCCAACTCTGGTCACAGAGAGGTTTCATGACCTCCTCTGGTTCACCTGTGAAAAATGGAGAACAAATAAGAGATTTGTTACATGCGATTCAGTGACCTCTTGAAATTGCCGTGGTGAAGTGCAGTGCTCACACCAGATCACAAGATTTTGTGTCAATGGGAAATGGTTATGCAGACCAAGTTGCAAGATTTTGTGCATTGAACTGTATATCATTTAAGGAGCAGTGGGAATTGTTACCACAACCTGAAAATGACACGAGTTTAAGTCTAGCATTATGAGTGGTTGATACCTTAGATGAGCTAAAAACATGACAAAGCCGTGCTAGCAAAGAAGAAAAACGTTCCTGGCAGAAAATGCAGTGTGTACAAAGAGCAGATGATATGTGGGTTTCAGAAGAGGGAAAATTGGTTCTGCCAAATAATCTTTTGTCACAATTTGCCCGGTTATATCATGGGCAGGCACATTTAGGAAGAGATGCCATGATCAGATCCTTTAAGATTGATTGGTTCAATCCAAAATTCAGAGATGCCGCAGAAATTACTTGCCACAGGTGCGTCATCTGTCAACAGATGAATGCTGGAAAAGGAACTGTGGTAACTTTGAGCCACATTGGGAGAGCTGGAGGTCCATTCAACAAAATGCAAATGGATTTTATTGAAATGCCTGTTTGTGGAGGACTGAAGTACGTGTTGGTGATTGTGTGTGTTTTCAGTCATTGGATTGAGGCATGTCCCACACGTAGGAATGACAGTCTTACAGTTGCAAAACTACTACTCAGAGAATTAATACCAAGATTCGGGTTTCCGGTTTCTATAGAATCAGATAGGGGGAGACATTTCGACAATGAGGTGATTAAACTTCTGTGTGCTGCACTCAACATTGAACAAAAGTTGCATTGTAGCTATTGCCCTGAAGCATCAGGACTAGTTGAACAGATGAATGGTACCTTAAAATCAAGAATAGCAAAAATGTGTGCAGCAACAAACATGAAGTGGCCAGATGCACTACCTCTAGTACTGATGTCTATGAGAAACACCCCAGATAAGAAAACGGGACTGTCCCCCCATGAAATCCTCATGGGCAGAGCAATGAGGTTACCAGCGGTACCTGCAAATGCACTAGTGAATATTACTGATGATATGGTGTTGGATTACTGCAAAGGTTTGGCTGACGTGATTCGCTCTTTTTCTCACCAGGTGGAAGCTAACACGTTGCCACCAATCGGCGAACCAGGACACTCCCTGCAAGCTGGAGATTGGGTGGTTGTCAAGAAGCACGTGAGGAAATCGTGTCTTGAGCCACGTTGGAAGGGGCCATATCAAGTAATATTGACGACCACTACTGCTGTCAAGTGTGCCGAGGTTCCCAACTGGATACATGCCAGTCACACAAAAAGGGTAACGTGTCCTGTTGAAGAGGAACTTGAAGTTTCTGGTACAGCAACTTCAGGAGGAGAAGTCTCAGAGTCAGAGATCAGTCAAGAAAGATCGGAGACTACAGGAGAGCCCACTGAGAACAGCCTTGTCCCTCAAGCTGTCAATGAGTTCGAGAGAGGTGACAGAGTGCCTATCTCAGTTGAGGCAGCAGGAGAACTAAATCAAGGAGAGGTTCTCCCAGAAGTAGACGAATACGATTTAGAACCCGAACTCAGCATAGAACCGGAAGACGAAAGAGAAGGAGAAGTTGTAAGTACAAATCAAAACGAGTCAGAGTCTCCTGAACCAGTTGCAGGTCCGTCAAGAGAAAATACCATGGGCCAGATGTAGCAAACGTTTTGCGACTCGCAAACGGCAAAATTTGCCGTTTGCGAGTCGCAAAACGCGTATCCCAATGCAGAAATGCATTTTGCGAGTCGTTACCGACTCGCAAAATGCATTTCAGACTCACAAATAGGAAGGGGTGTTCCCTTCCTATTTGCGAGTCGCATTGGGATGCAATACCATTTGCAACCGCATATGCGGTCGCAAATGGCATCGCAGTTACCATCCACTTCAAGTGGATGGTAACCCAATCGCAAATTGGAAGGGGTCCCCTTCCAGTTTGTGACTGGAGCCCAAAATATTTTTTCAGGGCAGGGAGTGGTCCAAGGGACTAACTAAAGGTTTCGTTTTTTTTTTTAAGTGCAGCTCGTTTTCCCTTAGGGAAAACGGGCTACACTTAAAAAAAAAAAAACTGCTTTATTTAAAAGCAGGTCGCTAACATGGAGGTCTGCTGACGTCAGCAGGCCTCCATGTTAGCGAGTGCCTATACTCGCAATGGGGCCGCAATTTGCGACCCACCTCATGAATATTCATGAGGTGGGTCATTGCGACCCCATTGCGAGTTGCAGTCGGTGTCTGAGACACCGTACTGCATAGCAATTTGCGACTTGCAAATTGCGAGTCGCAGGGACTCGCAATTTGCAAGTCGCAAATTGCTTTTTTCCTACATCTGGCCCCATATCACAAGAGGAGGGTACTGTCCAACGTCCTGAAGGGAAACACCGAAACAAGACACACAGAGGCGATAATTGGCCAGACAAGTCACATCCTAGAATAAGAGAGATACCGAACGAGACAATAATAGAAGAAAGCAATACTTCACAGGCAGATGATCTGAGTGAAGGAGAACAACAAGGTGAACGAAGGCTAAAAAGAAAGAGAATAGCAAACAGAAGATATACAGGTCCTGAATGGGCATATGCTACAACCTCTGAATGGCAACAAGAATTCTTAGCATTCTGCTTTGATCGAGAAGTACCAGGTCAATACTACGGTACCTGAAAATATTCAAAGGGAAAATTCGGATAAGATTGAATTTGTGAAAGCTGAAAAGAGAAAGAGTCTTTTAGAAACTACTGGAAAGTGACACTAAACCTGGATTTGACTTTAAGAAACCTGATTGCGACAAGCTGCTAACCTGAATTGACGAAAAGGGTCCTGGAGTGAGGGAAGATGCTGTAAAATACGCAGAAAGAGTTTTGCCTTCTTAAGTTGATTGTTGATCTGCTATTCTGATTCTATACAAACATGGCTTATAGTAGCAAAGGAAGTAAGGTGTGTGGTTGGTTAGGTCTTATGATAGGTGTTGTATGTGCAATAATGATTGTGGGAGTGATTGTAGGAATGCCATGGAGAGAGAAAGAAACTTTTAATGCAACTTCAAAACCTGAGACTACTACTACTAATAAACTATCACCGTGGGAGAGAGTTGAGCAAGACGCAAGACATATGCATGAGGGAACTAATGCCAGAGGGGAACTTTCTACTAATGTCTTCTATCGCTTACTAAATGAGTATGTGGAAACTATGGATGCGAAAGACTGTTATGTGTGTACTAAAATTCCTTCATCTGTGCAGGAGGGAGTTACTTATCATAGCCTCCCTCTTACTTATGGAATTAGCTGCAGCTTGCTATTAACAAGATTCTATAATTAAGAGCATGTGCAATACTTTTATTCAAATTTGGATGTTGTGTTCTCTTTTGCGCCTGTGATTGAATTCCTTAAATAAGTTAGCTAAAGAGCATGATATTAAAATAGTTAGAGGATTCTTTGAGCCAACACTTACATTTGGAACTGCTTATGCACATCGTAATAATTTCACTTGCTTACTGTCTCCTGTAGAGAAAAGCTTTTTAGATCACACAGATGATAGACGCAAAGCACTGAAAGAAAGGTTAGAAAAAGGCTTAGAAAAACGTACTTATGCAAATGATTATGCTTACACTGCAATTAAAACCCAAGGCAAATTAGCTATAGATGCATTACACGTAGGTAGACTCTGTATATATAGACCAAAATCTGATCAAGACAATTTGTTTGTGGGTACGAGTGAATGTAGGCATGTGTTTTTGTTTCAGAGTAAATGGACCTTTATGTTAAATGGACAAGATCCAGCAATTCCTGGAATCTATTATATTTGTGGACTGAATGCATATTACCGTCTCCCTAAGGGATGGTATGGGACATGTTATTTGGGAATAGTATTTCCAAAGATATACCAGATTGATGACTTAAAACAAATACCTAAAACGTCTGAATTACAACATCCTAGACAAAAACGAGAATCAGTGGCGGCTGTCATTGGTGACATATTTGGAGCTATAATCCCATCAGTAGGGGTTATCTTAAATTCTATGAAAATTCAAAAGTTGTCTACTATTGTGGATAACATGCTGACAAATTTTACAGGAGCTATACTTCTGATGGATACTGAACTTGCTGCAGAAACAGCTATGACTCTTCAAAATCGGCTTGCTTTAGACATTCTTTTAGCAAAGAGTGGAGGTGTGTGCAAAATGCTTAATGAGCGTCATTGTTGTTCATTTATTCCAGATAACAGTAAGAAAATTAGAAGCATGCTTACTAACCTTACTAGAGATAGTACAGATTTGAAGGATCTAAAAGAACTTGGTGTTTGGGAGAAATTTGGAAAAGGAATTGCCCGAGTGGGAAGCTGGTTTACCAACATTTGGAATGGGGTACTTACAAAAATTATGATGGGTCTATTAATTGTTTTGATTTGTCTATTAGGATTATGGGGGGTATGCAAAATTAATGACAAAGTAAAAAGAAATTGGACTAAAAGAACCAAAAGAAATGAAGAAAGTGAAAGAGAGAAAATGTTCAATGAGATATGGGAAAGCTCACATAAAGGGCAAGATGTTGAAATGCGTATTATGCGTAAGACGAAAAATTAAGATCAAAGATTGTGTGATGACGAGCGTCATCAGAGGAGGGACTGAGAGAGCGTAGTTTAATTATTACATATTATAGACGTGAAATGCTTATGTTTTAACAATACCGCATTAACAATATTATTCATTGAAACGTATTAAACGTGGAGAATTGTTCATATGTGTAAACTAATGTCAACTATAAGAAATAATCATTCATATTATGCCTAATTGAAAACATTAACGCGTATAAAACTGCATTCATTAGAATTCGTATATCTTAAGTTAGCGTGAGTCGAGAACTAGCTGTGTAACTCTCATATTCAAGCGTATTTTTCTGTTTCTCCAGTGTGCTGACTTGCAAAAGACCATGACCCAGCAATTGTTCTTTTCCTCACTTGTTTGCAACAATGCTAGATTTTCTCATCCGCATGCTAGCAGCTTTTAGTATAAAATTATGGACTTCGAAACAAACATGGACACTTTCAAGGACATTAAAGCGTGGAGAAGAGAACTCTTGACCTGATGTGTGTGCCAAGGAAATGAAGTAACCCCGGATATGCCACCTACGAAAAACGTCAATTATGAAGACCAATTAGAAACTCAAGATATATCGTGAAATGACAAATGCATTACTTAATGTATAATTTGATAGGTTACAGATATTGGGGTGTAGTGACTGTCCAATAGAATTTTGGGGGAATGTATTTTGGAAAAGGGATAAAAACCCATGACACAAGAGACAAAGGGCATTAGGTAGGGAATGATATCGATTGCATCCAGAAACTCTGTCACTCTATTTGGTGATTTGAGACTTAGAAAAATATCCTCACCCATTAGACTGCCCCATTACACTTTCTTCCTTATGAGGGAAGTGTCCCTTGTCCATAGTTTAGATAGACTGACGGCGATCTAACTGATGTCCTGAAGACGAAGACTGATCCTGTATGCTGACCTATTCTGATGAGGGTAATTATGTAATTGCTAATGGAAATTTCGTTTAATTTGCCTTTTCTTTCTAGGTACCAACTGCTGTGTGTTTTTGATTAGAGACCTTAGTTAGATGTTTTCCAAATTGATGTTCTAAATTGTTTTGCATGAAGCCCAACATGCTAATGCTAATTTGAGGTTAGATGAGGCATTCATCTCGACTGACTAAACTGACGTGACTGACGTAGTGCTATGCTGAACTAAGACCTTTAGGAGGTTCTATGTATTGCGATCTGCTTATATTCACATGATGATCTTATGCTTCTGATCTTTGCATTATTGAAAACTTATCATAGTTGTCGCCTTGTGATTATGGTCATTTGCTTCTTGGTTTTGAGATTAATACATTTGCTATTAGATTGTAATCAATAGGGAATAAAATTCACAAAAACTCCATTAAGGTGTGGTTATTCATGACTGAAAGGTCATGGTTGCGCCGAACGTTTATTGATGCATAAAGTGAAATACATTTTGGTGCTATATGTTGACAATGTTATTGACATATTGATTGATATATTAATCAGTTATCTCGTCTTACGGTGTCTCACCACTGGGTCCAAAGATTCATCGACCTAAAACGAGTCCTGATGTGTATAAATTAACGTAGACGGACGCGTTATCAAATGGTTTGCTGTTCAGAAGAGTAAATAAGAAATTAATGCATAATGCTAGCCTCCTGTCTTGACATAAAATCCTAAATGTACAATACAAAAAGAAAACCTGAACAGAGACGTAATATTTTAACTCAAAATCTCTTCATTGAAAATGTTTCAAGTCAGTCAGGCATAATGCAACTGTATTATTAGAAACATTGCAATTTAAGTGGTGATCAAATAGCACAGATTAGCCAGGTTAACTGTAAGAGGAAGGGTTCTTTAAAGGAATCATAAAACATTGGCCATCATTACAACCCTGGCGGATGGCGGTAAAATGGAGAAATGAACTGCCAACAGGCTGGCGGTATATTTCCCCATATTATGACATTGGCGGTTAAGCTCAAGCCAAACCACCAATGTACCATTCCGTCCGCCACGGCAGTAAAAGGAGCCAGGCTGGAGACTTCAGTCTCCATCCAGGGGAACGTCACTAGCCCGCTCGTGGGATTATGACATCGCCTACTGCCATGGTTTTCGTGGCTTCCTTACTGCCACAAAAACCATGGCGGTAGGCACAGTCAGTGACAGGGAATTCCTTCCCTGTCACTGATAGGGGTCTTCCCCCCTCACCCCCCCTGGTTTCCGCCCACACCCCTCCTCTCACTCCAGACTCCCCAAAACATACACGCACTTTCACGCACCATCTAACACATGCATATACACACTCATACCCACATTCATCCATGCATGCATACATACATCAACACACACTCAGATACATAAATTCACACACACATTCACACAACACAACATGCACGCACTCACACATCCATACATGCACACTCACATCCACGCACACACAAACATACAGACTCACACCCACACAACACCCCTACCCCCTCCCCTGTCGGAGCAACCAACTTACCTGATTTCAGGAGGTCCTCCGGCAGGAGACGGGACTGTGCTCTGCTGCGAGCAGCAGCTGCCGCCAGCAGAACACCGCCAGGCCATATCATGTGTCATGATACGGTCTGTGGCGGTCTACTGGCGTGGCGCTGCTGCGGGCAGCAGTGCCACCTTACCGCCATCCGCTGGCATGGCCACAGCCCGGAATTCCGCTATCCTTCTGGCGGAATTCCAACTACGGTCATAATTTGGCGAACGAGTGGTAGCCACGGCGATGGTATTTTGGCGGCCGTTGCCGCGGCAGTAGGCATTTTTTACCGCCAATGTTATAATGAGGGCCATTGTGAGCACAACACTGTACAAGATCTTCCACAGCATTACAGGTCACCAAATGGAGTAACACACTAATCATGACAAATGAACCAGGGGATATAACCAGGAGATGGTAAGGGGGCTACAGGTCAACACTAGTAGTATAAGGGGGTGTCACTAATGCAGCGATGTCACAATGTGCAACATAGGCATTCCCTACAGTAAGAAAATGAAATGCTTAGCGATGAAGCAAATCCCCAGCGGTAGTACGTCAGTCAAAGAGCTGGAGTGACCTGAGCCTGGGCAGATTGAAACAAGTAAATTCTGCATGAGTAAGGTAATGTATCAAGGATTGCCGCACAAATTAGAACCTAGTTTCTATCTTATTGAGGTTGTGTGAGAGTTGTTCCATCACCATTACATGCCATAAGCGAGCAAACCACTGAGCAGCAGAAGGGGAGATGCTTTCTTCCATGCCAGAGTCACCAATTGCCTGGTGGCTTAAAGCATTTAACTAATAAGTGTCCATTCTGCGTGGGTCATCGTTTTCAAGGCTAGTGATCAAATCCTAAGGATGACCATGATTTAGGAAGCGGAAATGGGATATCCCACAGTGTCTCTGATGTGGCTCAAAATTTATTTCCAAAAGGTGGCAATGAGGCTGCAGGACCACCAAACATGACAAAAATCCCCCTTATCGATCTTGCATTGCCAGCAGGGATAGAACGTGCCAGGATAGTACCTCTGGATCATGAGCTGATATGCTGTTTGCTTGAGGGGCATACTACAATATGTCTTGGGAATGTCTCACCACAGTGTATCCCTTTTTGTAGGCGATATGCAGTGAATGAAATTTGCAAATTGAAAATAAAAAATCGGAATGCTATAAAATTCATTAATATTTGGCTTCCTTTAAAATGATATTTTTCTGATAAACCAATAAACATAAACATATCACTAACATTATACAAACAAAAATATAAATAGGATATTTAATTGACGGTAAATTCCATAAATGTATTATTAAAAAACACCTCCAAATTCAGATGTTCAACATATATAATACTATGAAATGTACTATATTATCACACAATGCAAACATATCATAGGATACATCTTCAAGTAAAAATAACCAAATAAAATTATATCCCAACTAATCTACAGTGTTGTTGCTGAAGATGCTGTGTAGTACAAATCCTAGTCCAAATTCAGTAATCCACCTTAAAAAAATGCAAAATAATCTCCACTCTTTAAAAAATGACCATATATCAAAACCTTGGAATTTCTCCAAAACCTGTTTTTTTTTTTTTTTAAATAAGTGGCAAATGATAACTGAGAAATCTAAAAGAAAAGTTAAAAATGTTTGGATCTGAAATATGCCAAACTATTTTCTTTTACTAAAGAAGAAATAAATGCATGAGCAACCTCAAAAGCTTCTTTCAAAGCATTTGGCTGCATCCATCCCAAAATACATTCCCACCCACAAAATTATAAAATCCCATTGTAATAAAAGCATACTGCAGACATGTCCTATATAGTATAACTACATTATTCACAATACCCTAGTAAGAAACACTTACTACAATCTACACTAGGCTGTAACAAACATATAACATGTAATCTAACAAAATTCTAAACTTTACTGACCAAACCATTATCTCTAAAGTCACTAATGTTAACAAATATCCCTATACACCTACCCAACCCACTAATGTAAGTTGAAAAAAATTAATCTCACCAGATACATAGAGCCACATTTCTGAAACTGCTATCCTCATCAACTGCTGCTACATACTAAATAAGAAAAAAGATTACACAGGAGAAAGCTGTGAAAAACAGTGTCAAAATGAAAAAAAATAAAAAATGGACATACCTCGAAGCTAATGAACAAACTTTTTGAAAAATGTTTATTATTTAACAAATTTGGTGTATAAAATGCTATTTTGTAAATAAAAAGTAAAAGGTATTGTATGTAAAAAATCATTAATACACTTTAATTTTAATAGTAATAAATGAATGACAAAATAACTTATGTACAGTATTTATTAAATTAATTGTATGGCTTTATTTGTGTTAAATGTGGTTTTAATATCAAAGATAACTACTTTATAGAAAGGTTATATTATTAAAAATACAGTATAAGATTTTTGTACATAGAGTTTTACTGTAGGTAAAATGTTTTCTATTACTCCTAAATATTTTGTTAAAATATATATTATTCTTGTGATCAAAATGTACACATAGGCCCTCGTTAGGACCTTGGCGGCAAATGCCGCCTACCACCACGGAGACGGCCGCCAACATACCGTCGCCTTGGCTACCAACCTTACATGGCATTATGACCATAGACGGAATACCACTAGAAGGCTGATGGTATTCCACCGACGGTCATGGCAGCAGACGGCAGTAAGGTGGCGCTGCTGCCAGCAGCAGTGCCACACCAGCAAACACCACCTACCATATCATGTTCCATGATACGGCCTGGCGGGGTTTTGCTGGCGGACGCTGCTGCTGGCAACAGCGCCGCTTCCCGTCTCCTGACGGAGGACCCCCTGCAAGCAGGAAAGTAGGGTTCTCTGACAGGAGAGGGGGTAGGGGGTGTTGTGTGCGTGAGTGGGGGTGTGTGACTGTGTGTGAAGGCGTGCATGCGTGTGCTATGTGTGTGTGCATTGGTGGGTGTGAGTATACGTGCATGTTGTGTTGTATTGTGTTGTATTGTAATCATATTTATATAGCGCATACTACCCCTGACGAGGCGTCGAAGCGCTTTTCGGTGAGTAGCACGCTACTCTGGAACCCAACAAGAATAAGTGATGGATTAGTATCGGGAAATAATGAGTACAGTTTTAGTATTATTATGAGTTAATTTGAGCCGCGGATATGAGAGTTTGTTAGTTAGATTGACTGGAGAAATGGAGGAGAGGAGGAGGAAAGAAATCCAGAAGTGTTAATTGGGAGTATATCCTTCATTTACTCAACCCAAAGGCTTGCATGAGTAAAGGGGATGGAGGAGGGAAGAGTATGTGGAAGAGTATGTGGAAGAGCATAGTAGCAGGGTGAGATAAATGCAGGAGAATTTAGTAGAGTTGTGTGGGAGGTCACGGTAGTACAGTGAGGTTTGGTGAGTTAGATGTGGAAGCGGAGGGAAGAGCTTAGGCAGAGTTATTTAGGAGATGAAAGTAGTAGAAAGGATTTGGGATGAGTCAGAGTGAGAATGGAGGATAGTTTGATAGAGACATGACATATGATGATGGGTAGATAAGTGTGATAAGATGAGAGCAGGAATTCATAGATATCTAGTATAACAACCCACCCAGGAGCCATGCAATGACCCACGAACATGCCAAGCACAGAAACAACATATACACATACATACATACATATATATATATATATATATATATATATATACATACACACATACACATACAAACACACATGAATACACACACATATGCACATACAATACATAATTAGAACCATGGGTAAAATATACTTAGTCAAACAGGTTTAAAGAGTGTGTGTGTATTTTATTGTTATGACATAGTAGCGATACATATTTTCTAAAGAACTATACATAACTAGAAACATACACATAATCTGAAAAAATTTTTTTTATCAACATAGGCATATGCAGTCCATAGTTGTTTGAATATGGTGGTTATGAAGGAAAGAGCCAACTCTTGAGTAGTTTTCTGAAGACAAGAAAGTTATCTGTGGCTCTTATAGTTGGGGGTAGTGAATTCCATAGTTTGGCTGCTTGAACGGAGAAGGATGTACCACCTATAGGGGGTCATTATGACCCTGGCAGAAGGCGGAGAACCGGCGGTAAGACCGGCAACAGGCTGGTGGTCTTACTTGGTGGAATTATGACCATGGCGGTTACCGCCATGGTCATCCGCCGGTTCTCCGTTCTGCCCGCCTGGGCGGAGACGACCGCTGGGCTGGAGACCTGGGCCTCCAGCCCGGCGGCCGTCACTATACCACCGGCAGTATTTTGACCCGGCTTACCGCCGTGGATTTCCAGCGGGTTGAACCGCCATGAAATCAATGGCGGTGAGCACTATCAGTGCCAGGGAATTCCTTCCCTGGCACTGATAGGGGTCTCCCCCACCCCCCACCCCCGCACTGATTCCCTCCCCTACCCCCCCACCACCCCTGCCACCCCCAAAGGTGGCAGGGCCCTCCTCCCCATCCGGACCCCCAACAGCACATCACCCATACCCACACGACACGCACGCAGGCACCACCTACACACTTACACGCACACACGCCGACATACATGCCTACATACACACACACAGTCAGACACGCACATCCACATTCAAACATACACGCACACATCCATACAGACATACCCACAGACATACATGCACTCATTCCCATACACACAACACCCCCGCAGGCAAACACGCACTCACACACCCCCTCTACATACACACACGCACACCCCCATGCACCCACACAACACACAACACCCCCCATCCCCTCCCCTCACGGACGATCGACTTACCTGGTCCGACGATCCTCTGGGAGGGGACAGGAGCCATGGGGGCAGCTCCGCCGACACCACACCGCCAACAGAACACCGCCACGGCGAATCACAGGACATGATTCGCTGGGCGGTGTTCTGTTGGCGTGGAGGTGGAGCAACCTCCACTTCCCCGCCTCCCGCCAGTATGTCTGTTGGCGGCTCTCTGTCCGTAAAAGGATGGAGAGCTGCCAACGATCATAATAGGCCGAGCGGCAAACCGCCAACACTGGCGGTCTTGCGCACGGCAGACCCTCGGCGGTCTTTAAAAAAGACCGCTGAGGTCAAAATGACCCCCATAGTCTTTTTCTTGTATGGTGGTGTTCTAAGGCGGGGTGCCAATCTTGAGCGGAGGTTTCTTTGTTGGATGTATTTTGTTATTTTGTTCCTGATAAAAAGCGGTCCTGTTCCATGTATAGCTTTGTGGGTGATACAAAGCAGCTTGAAAGTGCATCTTCTGGCAATGGGTATCCAGTGTAGTGCTCTCAAGGCAGGGGAGATGTGGGCTTGCGGCTTTACGTGTAATAGTAGCCAGGCTGCGGAATTCTGGATACGGTGTAGTTTTTTCATAATAGATAGAGATAATCCATGGTAGAGGCCATTGGCATAATCCAGTTTGTACAAGTGAGATAGTAGCTTGCACCTTGTGTGGAAATCCAAGGTGGGGAAAGATGCGTCGTAAAGTCTTCAAGGTGATGAAGCTTGTATGTGCTAATTGTGTGATTGCGTGTCTGCCTGGATGTATGTTTGTGAGTGTTGCTGTGAGTGTGTATGAATGTATGAATGCGTGGGTGAATGTGTGTATGCATGTGTGTATGGATGTGTATGTATGTGCTTGTATGTGTGTAAATTTGCGGGTGGTGTCGGGAGAGGGAGGGGGGAAGGGTGGGCAGGAATCCAGGGAGTGGGAGGGGGCAGGCGAGACCCCTATCAGTGCCATGGAAGGAATTCCCTGGCACTGACAGTGCCTACCGCCATGGTTTCAGTGGCGGTACCGAAACCACTAAAACCATGGCGGTGGGCGGGGTCACAATGCCATGGGCTGCCTAGTGATGGACACCGGGCTGGAGAGTGACGTCTCCAGCCTGGCGGTTGTTACCGACGAGGTAGGTACCGCCAGCCTGTTGGCGCTAATACCTCCACTATACCACAGACCGCCAGAGGTCGTATAAATAATTAAAATGATATATATAAAACTACTTTTTCTTCCAGACATATCTTTAATTTCACATTTTATATAAGTATGTTTACAGACATATTTAGAATATATTATTCAATTTTAAAATGGTAAAAATATCAAAATGACGAAGATTTTCTGAATTATGTTTTAAAACAATAAATCAATGTTAATAGTTATATATATCCAAATTACTTGATAGAAATATAACTAAGGGAGTCATTTAGATCCAGGTGAGCTGTATTCAATTCTGGCAGGGCAATAGAAGGATATACTCTGCTGTCAGACTACAACCTGCTATTTAAGTATTTTGTTAAGTAAATTATTTTATTTTTAAACTCTTAGCCTTTATGGTCTGTATTTCCTCATGATTTGACTGTGGCATTACACATAACAATTCACACATTATGGGCCCCATTATGAGTGTAGAGGTCTATTGACTACCACACTAGGGTGGCTGTCTGGACCGCCGCCAATGCGCCAGGGAATAGCCAGCTCTGCCAGGATCCTAGACTCTCTGCACAATCACATTAGTTATTTTAATTCCTTCCTTTCCAGTGCTGTTGTTAAACTATGGCTGTTTAAATCCTGCAAAGCGTGAACTTAGTATGGCTATTGTCTTTGGCAGGCATTAAATAGTGTATTTATTTCGAAAGATTTATATTGGTGTGAAGTATGTCCATAATGGCATCACAGCATCAGTGTGCCTCACAAGAATTATGTGAATTTGTAGGATTTACATGCCTATTTTGGTATGGTTGTTACACTGAAAACATTTAGGCCAGGACTAGTAATAAAGAAAAAGGGACAAGGTTTAACATCAAAGCACATACACCTAATACTATCCTGGTACCGCTTCAATTAAACACATTGCCACAGCTGCAATATTTGCACACTATACAAAATTTGAGACAACCCAATAAGATTATTGATCTGACAGGTCAAATCACATTTCAGAACCAGCTTAAATAAATAAACTTTCTCAAAAAATGGTGGAAGCCGCATGTGCCACAAGAAAGCCAGAAAATCATGGTGGTGGTGGAAAAAAGAAGACCAAAAGCAGTAATATATACAGTCATAAACAAGATACCAAGATTGCCCCAGGAAAGAATGGTGCATTAAAAACAATTCAGTCAGATCTGTGAGTATTCACGGTTCCTGAATAGTTCCAAAAAGACCCCAGAACATGGCAGGGAAAACAAGTTAAGATGGGCAAAATAAGGCCCTCGTGAGTAAGCACAGCAGGGAACTTGGCAACAAATGATGGACTCACAACCTCATCTAAACTCAAGATTACACCATCAAAAGCTAAAGCTACTAAAATGGTGTTATTAGATCTGTCAGCTCTTGGCCTGATTTCCTCTGCCTTTTTGCTTGTGACCTGGTTTTGTTCCTATGCTGAATTTAGTTTTTGCTTGCTTTAGGACTCTGAGCAGTTTACCACTGCTGACCAGTTCTAAAGTGCAAGTGCTCTCTGTCTAAATTGTATTGGTGATTGGTTTATCCATGATTGGCATATCTGATTTACTAGTAGGTCCCTAGTAAAGTGCACCATGTATGCACAGGGCCTGTAAATCAAATGCTACTCGTGGGACTGTAACACTGATTGTGCCACCCACATGAGTAGCCCTGCAAACATGTCTCAAACCTGCCACTGCATTGTCTATGTGGGCAGTTTTAAACTGCCATTTCGACCTGGGAAGTGCACCCACTTGCCAGGCCTATATCTTCCCTTTTACTACATGTATGTCACCCCTAAGGTAGGGTCAAGGTAGTCCCATTTGCAGTGTGCACTGTATTTAAAAGGTAGGACATGTACTTGTGCTTTACATGCCCTGATACTGAAATACTACTAAATTAGGTTTTCACTATTGCAAGGACAATCTCTTCCATAAGGGGATTGCCTTGAAATATCTTTTTAGTGTAATTTGCCCATTGGTAGCAGATAGGGATATGGAGTTTGGGGCCTCTGAACTCACAATTTCAAAATACAACTTATGGTGAAGTTGGTTTTTGAATTGTAAGTTTGAAAATGCCACTTTTAGAAAGTGGGTATATTCATAACCATGTTGTGCCTTTGCCTGTCTGTGGAATACATGTCTTCGGTCAGGATGACAGTTGGGCTGTTTGTGAATTCACTCTAGACAGTCACACAAAAGGAGAGGAGGTGTGCCCTGCATTTCCTGATGGCTTTCACCTGAACAGTGCTGGGCCTGTCCTCACACAAAGCAGTCTCAACCCCCCTGGGGTGTGTCTGGGGCTCAGGCAGAGAAAGGTAAGGGCTTGTTAACTGCAAAGACTCCTATTTGAAGTTTGCTTACTTTAAAGACAGAAAGGGGTATAAGTACTGGACCGCTGACATCACATAGTTAGAACACTTATGAACTGAGGACATTTGACCAGGAAGAGGAGCTGGATGCAGTAGGAGCGACTGCCACTCTGCCTGTTGCTTTGTTGTGCTGGTGTGCTGCTTGCTTCCTCTGTCCTGGGAGTAAAATGACTGGACTTTGCTTTCTATATCCTGCTTTGCAAGGTTCTCAAAGGGCTTGACAGGAGCTTACCTCCTATTAACAAGTCTCAGGGACATCAAAAACTTCATCTGTCAGTGCCTGGGCTCTTCTGCTGAGAGTCCTGACTTCCCAAGTGGTGCCAAATCCAGTCCCTGGGCCCTTGGAAGTGTACGCTGGTGACCTGAAGGAGAAAATCCACGCATCGACGTGCCATGGAGGAAAAATTAAAGCAGCACCTGTCCTGTGGATAGAGAGTTGACGCAGCACCTGTTTCACCAAAGCTCCATCAGCACAGCGTGTCTGGATTTTCCATGCATCGTTCTCAGGCGTCAATTTCTAATAAACCCCGCCCCACAGTAAGAAACTGAGGCTGTAAGTCCAGAAGTCGACCCATCACCTTTCCTGGGAGAAAATAACTGATGCATCACCTCCCCTGCCAGTTAGGAGCCAATGCATCTCCTCTCCTGTGAGGAAAGAATTGATGTATCACCTTCCCTGCGCAGTAAGGAACCAACACATTGCTATGCTTCTCTGCAGCTCACCTCTTCTGCGGCCCGCATCGTCTTTGTTTTTGACGCATCCCTGGTACTTTAGCTAAAAAGATAGAACCATTGATTTTTAGGGACTGAGGGACATATTACGAGTTTGGCAGTCGTACCACCAGTCTGCCATGTTGGCGCTCTTACAGACTGCCCTATGATGAGTCATACAGGCAGGTCCGCCGACCGCCAACCAAAAAAGGCAGACCGGCAGTGGTGCAGAGGGCCAGAAATAGGTGTACTGACCTCCAGCTCCAACAGCCCAGCGACCAACCACTGACCGTATTACAAGACCAGTGTCATAGAGGGGGGCACCCATGGTGGTCAGCCAATGGCAGTCCAAGCCACGGTGGTCCACGGTCCCCAAAGTAACACACAACAGCACATTTGTTGAATTTGAAGACAACACAGCTGACACACTTTACCACACTCAACACCCCTGCAAAGCACACTATAAAACACACCCTTTACACACCACAATCCTTTGCATTTACACAGAAAGACCCAGCAAGACAGAGCACCATCCCTAAAAAAATATAGAGAATAGGCACCCCTTCAACTTTTTCATACAACACATACCACACCCTGAACACAATTTTTCCAGTCACACACTTCTGCAATGCCTCTCTTTAATAAGGCACTGTCACCACTGTTTTTTTGTATCATCGTGCTACCATGCAATATCCTTCTTTTTCTGATGATGACTTAAGACTCATCGTGAATGAAATCATAAGAGTAGAGCCACAATTGTTTGGGCAAAAGTCCAGCACACTTCTCTCAGAAAGAAAATCAAAATGTGGGACAGGATAGTCGACAGAGTGAATGCTAATGCCACCACCCTGCACACAAGGGAGGACATCAGGAAGAGGTGGAACGACCTCAGGGGCAAGGTCCGTTCCATGGTCTCCTGGCACCAGCTGCAGCCTAAGAAGACTGGCGGTGGCACCCACACTCTGCCCTTAAAACTCACTTCCTGGGTGTTGGTATTGGCCATTCTGCATCCTGAGGGCTTTACAGGGCGACTGATTGACCAATGCCGTTGACGATTTATCTTCACCCAGTAAGTGACTATCTAGCACTTGTTGTTGCATTTTTGGATAGGAGAGGTAGTGGCTACCGTCCTGATGAAGCATCATGGGATCATTTGCTTACTATCAAGACGCGAAACATGTTGACCATATTACTATAGGATTAGGTACACTACCTTTTTCCTCCGTGTAGAGTGTAGTGGGACATTATCCCCGTATTCACTCCCTTTGTCTTTTTAATCTTGGCCTGAACCTTTCCTTGATTCATTAACGTGATGTTTAAGGCTCAGAGCTAATTTTAACTCTTTCAGTCTCTTCTATATATGTATATCTTTTCACAGTCAGTATTCGTTTCAGACCTAATTTAAATTTGGCAAACAATCTTCGGTACAGTACCATCCCTATTTTAGGGATGGTCCGCCAGACATTGCAGCACCGGTCTAACGAGGAGATTTCCCAGTGATGAAGCTTGGCATGCTATTGGGTGTTTGAGGGCTCTCCTGATATCACTGACTGATTTCGACCCTGCATTCTCATTACTATTTTTTGGAACAGTGTACCATTTCTACTTTACAGTAAGCCTTGGGAGACTGTACACTGGACCATCAACCTCCCAGTCCCTCTTTTTTTGTTGATAGGCTTGACAGGCATATCTCAGGGAGTGGAGTCTGGTAAGTCACAACAATCATGCAGGCCCACTGTTCACCTACTGCCACCTTTACTATCATCCCACTCACCAATCCAGTGTCCACTTGTCCACAGACCCCTGTCTGGCATCACACAAGTTAAGTTTACTCACCTGGTAGAATATGTGTATAGTGTGTGTAGTACAGCGACTGACAGGACTACAACTCCCAGCAGGCACTGTTATGATGACTCCTTACATCAGCACAGTGTCCTCTCCTCAAAGGGCTCCTGTTTGCGAACCGAACACTGAAGTGTATACAACTGGGAGGGTAACATATGTATAGTGTGTGTAGTACAGGGACTGACAGGACTGTAACTCCCAGCAGGCACTGATCCTCCAACTTTAACCACCAGACCAGTGTTCTTACCTCAATAGACACTTGCGTCTCAACTCCCTATTGAAGTTGACTCACCTCTGATGAAACAAATGTATAATGTATGTAGTACAGGGAGTTACATGACTGCAACTCACAGGAGGCTCTCTTACTGTCACTCCAATTACCAGTCAAATGTGTTCTTCTCCAAACACTCATGGTTGGGTATTCACACATGGATTGTACTCACCTGGGGGGATGCCATTTACCAAGTGCATGAGGTAGAGGGAGTGACATGACTGCTAAGACCAGGAGGCTCTGTCTCACCAACTACAAACACATGCCCAGTTTCTCATGCCCAAATACCCCTGGGTGCCATTTCTCAAATGCAGTTTACTCACCTGTGAGGATTACCACTATATAATGTGTGTAGCACAGGCAGTAACATGACTGCAACTCACAGGAGGCCTTGTGTCTGTAACCCCAGGCACCAGCCCTGTGCCCATCTGTCCAAAGACCCCTGTCTGGCATCTCACAAGTGAAGTTTACTCACCTGGGAGAATAGCATCTGTGTATAGTGTGTGCAGTACAGGGACTGACAGGACTGCTTTTGCCAGGAGGGCCTGTGCATGTACTTCCAACCACCAGCCCAGTGTACAATTGCCCAACTATCCCTGTTTGATCAGTACCAATTGAAGTTTACTCATCTGGGAGGATAACATTTGCATAGTCTGTGTAGTAGAGAGAGGTAACTGACTACATCTCCTAGCAGGCACTGTTTCATAAACTCCAAACACCAGAACAGTGGTCACTTGTCCAAATACAGCTGTCAGTCAACTCTCAATTGAAGTGTGCTCACTAGGGGGAGAACATTGGTCAAGTGCATTTATTAGAGTGAGTGACATAACTACAACTACCAGCATGCACTGTATCTGTAACTACAAACACAAGCACAGTGTTCTATTCTCAAAACACCACTGGATGACAGTTCCCAAATGAAGTCCCACTGACCTGGGTGGATAACATTGAATGCCATGCACAATGTGCCCTGTTTTGGTAACTACAATTACCACCCATTAGTCCACTTGCCCCAATGCATATGTAAGTGAACTCTTAAGGAAGTTTACTTCCCTGGGAAAATAGCATTTGGATATTGTTGGGAAGTAGAGGGAGTGACCTGAATGCAACTCACAGGAGGCACTGCTCAGGTGGCTCCAAATAGCAGAACAGTGGTCACCTGTCCAAAACCCTTGCCTGATCACTTTCAAACAATAATAAGTGGTTTAACAAAGATTGTTCAAAGGCTAAATCAGCATTAAAGATAACAGTTGTGTCTTGTTCACAGGGGTTGATTAGGTCGGCTAGAGCTGCCTACACTAAAACCTTAGTGCAGGTGAAGAAAAACTGGGGTGTTACTGTTTGGCAGAATTTGCTTGAAGCAACTAGTTTAAATGACAATAGGGCTTTTTGGAAGTTACTCTCCCAAAGTCATCAGAAGGGAGGCAGTCTCAACCATTATCACATCCAACCAAAGAGATGGGTTGGCCACTTTTCCAATCTTTATGCCTTATATAGTGATACAATTAGTGGTGACTCTTTTTCTTGTGGCAGATTGAACTGAACCCCTTGTTCGGAGAGCCCCGTGAGGCTTTAGTACTCCTGATGACCGCATTGTTTTTTCCTTGGGAGAAACTAGCGCTGCAGTTGCTTCTTTGAAGTCTTCCAAAGCCCCAGGTTCTGACAACCTACCTGGGGATCTGTATAAATCTGAGCAGGACATCTGGTGTAGTTACATCAACATGTTATCCAATGCTATAGCAGCCGGGGGCCCTATTCCTGCCACCTGGAAGGGTGCCAAAATTATACTTATCTACAAAAAGGGTGAAGTGAGCTCCCCTGCTAACTACAGACCTATCAGCCTTATCAACAACTTACAAAAAATATTTGCAAAGCAGGTCTTGGATAGCCTTTTAGAATGAGTTGATGATAATGATGTGGTGTCCCCCCTTCAGGCGGGTTTTAGACCCCAAACTAGTACTGTAGATCAAGTCTTCAGGCTGGCTCTTTTATATTGGAAATATGTATCACTTGCTAAAAAAAGTTTGTATGTCACCTTCGTGGACCTTCGGTCCGCATTTGATCTGGTTCCCAGATGAAAATTATGGGAGGTTTACGACAAAGTGGGTATACCCAGGAACTTAATTCACCTTCTAGTGCAGCTCCATGAAGGTACAATGCCCAGGTGAGATGGATCAAACAGGGAGAATTAACTGACCACATGCCAATACAGCGGGGGGTTTGACAAGGTTGCATTCTGGCACCTTTACAATTCACCTTGTACATAAATTGGGTGGTGCAAGTCCTGTCTTCTTGTCAGAATGATGTCCCCACTTTAAATGCTCAAAAGACTCGCATATTATTCTTTGTGGATGACTCTCTCCTCATTTCTAAAACCCCAAAAGGGTTACAGATTCCTGTGGAAAGGTTTACAGCTTTTTGAGCAGACCATGGGCTGGAATTGAATGTTAGTAAAAACGAAATTGATGGTGCCTAGTCCTGGGCCAGCCAAGAGATGCACAACTTTTATGGATGGTGTTGCCTTGGATAGGGTTGGCTCCATAGACTATTGTGGTGTTAGGATCTCAAACAATTTTAAATGGGAGGATCAGATAAGTAAGAGCACTTTTATTTGACAACATAGGTCAGGTACCATTCTGCGTTTGTATAAGAGTACTGGCGCAAGGACTGTTTCCTAAGCCCGAAAGATTTATACAGCAAAAGCACAGAATGCTGCTACTTATGGTGCAGAGGTGTTGGGCTATTGGGAAGCTCATAGATTGTGTGTGAGTGGAATAGCTTTGTTAGAGGATTACTCACATTTCTATGCAGTACTTCACTGGTTCCTATTTATCTTGGTCTTAATTGGATTTTAGATATGTTAGTTTTAAAACCCTTGTTATATTGGATAAGGATATGGACCACCCAGGAGCTTAGTACTTACAGAAACTCACTTTGTGCATTTTTAAAAGGATTTAATGTTGCCACCATCCCTTGGTTTAAACATGTGTCAAACAGGTTCCATATTTTGGGTCTTTGGAGTTTCTGAGAGAATCTCCAGGGATTAAGGAAAGCCCAAATCTTATCCCTGAAATCAGCTTATTGGGCTTATGTTAGGAACAATCGTCTTTTTATCACAGTTCATGGGCGACTGACCAATCAATTTCTTGATCTTAAGTGGTACCCCCGGTATAAGTCCTTTTTAGATATCATTCTTGATCCTATTGCCAAGAGCTTATACATTCGCTTTCACAATGGGTGTTTGCCACTAATGTCTTTGATAAGTAGTTGGAGAGCAACACCTGCATCAAATATTTGCACGGCCTGTGGTGCAGCCCCTGAGACTGTTGAACATTTCTTGTTTTTTGTACAGCTTACGTTTTTCCTCGACACAAGTGGATCATACCCATTTGCCGGAACCTGAGCACTAAACAACATGCCACTGCCCTTAGGATCCTAAAAAGTGATACTTCTACTGCTATGGTGCTGGCAGTTGGCAAGTTCCTTGTGGCTGCATGGTGTACACGCACTCGTTTTTTAAAAGACTGTAAATGAATTATTTTACAACTTGTGCTAATTTCACACGCATGACGCACACATACTAGTTTCTTTTCTAAAATGTTAAATGAATCATGTTTAGTATGAAATTATGGGGGTGATTCTAACATTGGCGGGCGGCGGAGGCCGCCCGCCAATGTTCCCCCGACAAAATACCGCTCCGCTGTCACAAGACCGCTGAGGGTATTTTGAGATTTGCCCTGGGCTGGCGGGCGGCCGCCAAAAGGCCGCCCGCCAGCCCAGGGCAAATCTACCTTCCCACGAGGACGCCGGCTCCGAATGGAGCCGGCGTAGTGGGAAGGTGCGACGGGTGCAGTTGCACCCGTCGCGTATTTCAGTGTCTGCTTTGCAGATACTGAAATACTTTGCGGGGCCCTCTTACGGGGGCCCCTGCAGTGCCCATGCCATTGGCATGGGCACTGCAGGGGCCCCCAGGGGCCCCGCGGCACCCCCTACCGCCATCCTGTTCCTGGCGGTGCTCCCGTGGTCGGTGACCCTGGCGGTCACCGGCCGCCAAGGTCAGAATGACCCCCTATGTACGCTTAGTGGCCTGGGCTTGGGAATTGATATGGTTTTATTTTCTTACTTGTGTTTGAGCTTGGTTTTTGATCCATTGTATTTATGAATGTAAATTATGTGGTGTTCTTTGCTTGGTTGCTTAGATGGTTTAATGACCTAATAAAGCTTTGTATGATGATGATGACTTTCAAATTACATGTGCTCACCTAGGAGGGACAAATAGTCAGACCATGCTTAACGCAGAGATGTTGCTGTCCATCTAGTTCAACCTTGAACTGCTAAGCCACGATTAAACAATTGAGGACAAGAAGGACAGCACAACCAGTGTGCAACATAAATGAACAACAAGTCCTCAAGATGCATAACCGGAATGATATTGGCTGCAGACACATTCACAATGCACTGATCACATGATGTCTCCAATCACTTCAACAACAGACCACTGGGTCTGCCTGCATAACAATCAGCCAGGCCTCAAAATGAACAAGTCCACATCCTGCCCAGCCACTGTTTTGCCTGCACTGCTGGCGAGATGGCATTCTCAGGCTAAACTCCCAAGTGCCAATGAAAAGCCAAAATTAGCAGTTGCTTGAAGTCAATGGAATTTGCATGTATCAATAATCTCAGGTCAATACAACCAATGCCATGGGTACCTGTCACAATAGAATACCTGCAAATCAACTAACTACAAGGTCTTTGCTGAATGTCACAGTAAATTTTGGAGGTAGATGTCAAAATACAACCAGTAACATTGTACCTTTCATATCAACAGGTCATGCTGCCACTGGGCACACAGAGCACACAGAAGAGTCTGCTACTGTCCCCATGGATAAAGCCTCAGTGACAACAACACTTCTGTACATCTGGGCATGGAGGAAAGTTCTGGCTCATCTGGGCAACCTGGTCAGGCAACAACAGTGACTATCAGTGTGTCCACATCAAGACCTCCCAGCCCGGTTGCATCAACCTCACAGACAGCCATTCACCCCCCAACTTGTGTCCCTAGAACAGTGGCAACCAACTTGTGCCCCCCAGTCCAGGATCCTGAGCCACATAACTACACCTTGGACAATGATGGTCCCGGAATCAGTAGTAGGGGGCACCCTGTGGCAAAGGCACATGCCTGTGGGGATTGGGTACGTAGGAGGGATGATGTGGGCCAAAGGGCTGTGGGAATTGGGGGTGCCCGTGGCTAGGACACCATCAGCCAAGTCTTGGGGGTCTATCAAGAGTCCCAAGGCGTGATGGGCCAGGCAGTTGCCGAACTCCGGGAGTTCAAGCAGCTGCAGAAGGACATGCATAAGGAAAAGCTTCAAAAGTGGTAGGCCACAAAAAGCATCCTGGCCTCCCTAACATGGATGTTCTGGGAGATTAGCATTAACATGATCAAGGATCATGAGTAACACTATACCCCTTCCTTTGGACCAACAACACCAGGCCCTTCATCATCGGTGCCAGCCACTGGAAGGAAGGTCCTGTCAGGGGAAGAACCCACAACAGATACCCCTGCCTCTGTAGCATCACTCCCATACCTTGCAAGTGAGGATGTCCAGCTAAGAATACAGGAGGTGCAGATGGCAAGACACCCACCACTGCCAGCAAGTGACCTCTTCCTGAAGGAACTCCTTTGTGTACCACATAATCACTCTGTTGACTGTCTTTCAACAACCTTCCATTTCTTCTGGAAGGGGTACACTGGACGTTGGACTTCAAATGCTGCGGCATCTAATATAATGGTTTTATCAACCATGATTGAACCCCTAACCGTTCTGTTCCATCTTGTCCCTTATTTTCATCCTATGCACTTATGCACAATAAATACCACCCATCGCAAAGTATGTGTCTGCTTGCTTCTGTTTCAATTATTGCTATGTAGAGATTTAAGACAATGTGAAGCAAAGGAGGAAGAGAGAAGATACTAGTGCAAGGAGGGATGTGTAACAGATACACTGTCCTGATAAGGTTTAATAACAACACACACAAACACATTGGTACAAGTGTCTGGTAACATCAAACATTTTATTTCACTGTACAGCACAAATGCTGGCAAAATGTCTGGACTGCCAAAGCCAAGAATGGCTTACTCATATTGTGTCAAGGTGGATACACCAAGGTACACTCCCCCAGACCACAGAAGGAAGGGTCTTGTCAGACACTGACCTGTAGCATAGGCAAACAGAGAAGTTGTTGATGTCACCAGCTTGAGTCCACACACCAAAGCCTATGTGAAGGGTGAATGCCTGGCGTGCTCCTGATGACAACATATTTCATGCCCACATATGTACACACATGATGCAATTGGCCAAACACAGCACAAAAAAGCAAGTACATTGTGCACTTCAGACCGTCCACCCAAACAATGGCCAGGCTGCCTTGGAATAGGTCTCATACACCCCAAGTCTGTTACCTACATTACCTTGAACAGTCTACGTCCACTTCACATGTCAGCAGAGCACCTGCCAATGTCTCAACTCTGAAATGCCCAAATGTGGATGTCATGGTGAAGGTACCTGGACAAAGACAAAACAAGTAGTATAGATTCAATAACATGCTTACAACACAAATCACATAGAAAGCATTTGGAAATGAAGTCGCATTGCAATGAGACTGACACAAATCAGCTACATCAAGGTGGGGATACGTCAAATGCTAACTTTTAATACACCCTTTGGATGGAAGTTTGATAGCATTAGCCCCGCATTGTCTTGCGAACTAACTCTACTCCACACATTCTGACAACTTCAGTTCTTCGTACAGTCACAATCAGTACATCACATGACATACTTACAATCATGAAAAGTAGTTATTAATAGAATCTTCCTGCAAGTCAAATCCTTTCTCTTCACCACTGTCATCCCCACTTGACATTTCAGGAAACTCACCCAGTGGCACCGCAGATTCCCCCTCCTCTGGGATGTATGGGATATTCTTCTACAGGGCAATGTTGTGGAGCATGCAGCAGGCCACAATGATCTCAGGCACTTTACTAGGTGAGTAGAGGAGGGCTCCACCAGTGCAGTCCGGACACCTAAATCTGGCCTTCAGAAGCCCAAAAGTCTGCTCCACCACCCGTCTTTTTCTGCCATGAGCCTCATTGAAGCAGACTTCCCCTTGCGTAGTTGGATTCCTCAGCGGCGTGAACAACTAAGGAGGGTTTGGATATGCTGAGTCTCCTGTTAAGGAATCAGACATATGTGCAACAATGAGTCCCTGCTATCAGATTTGTGGTACCAGACATTGCACACACACAACCAGGACAGATGTGACGTACCAACCAGCCTGGCCCCTTTCTGAATACAGTTGTGACATCAACTGGGGGACCATGCTGTTCTGCATTATGAAGGAATCATGGACTGAACTCAGATAACGGGCACAGACCTGTGAAATGTGTAAGTCCGCTAAACATACAACTTGGATGTTGATGGAATGGAAGTTCTTTCTGTTGCGGTATACTTGTTCATTGGCATACGGTGCCACCAAGCCAAGATTTGTGCCATCAATAGCCCCCACCACATGTGGGAGGCGTGCAAGGCCATAAAAGTCAGGCTTTACATGGGCTAAATGCTCATGTTGGGGAAACTGGATATAGCTGTCCAGGTGTTTCAGCACTGCTGAGAGGAAATCCTTCAACACCAGACTGAACATAAATTGGGACATTCCACCAGCTAAGGCCACTGTATGTTGGAAGGACACTGTGACTAGGAAGTGCAACACTGACATGACATGTACAATGGGTGGTATGCTGGTTGGATAACTAATAGCTGAAATTAGATCTGGCTCCAACTAGTGAAATAACTCCACTATTGTTTGCATATCCAGGCGGTAATATGTTATGATGTGCCTTAGCTCCATGGTCTGAAATTCTGGCGGTGGATGGCAGACAGGTAATTGTCACATCCTCCCCTCCCTGGGTGCCTATACATGACAAGAAATGAGTTCTGACATTAGTCATTGTGTCCACAGCAACATACATGATGCATGTCAAGGTTTACATGTGACATGACAATTTTGAGTGCATGGACATGGCAAACAGTACGCATCACTACTGCTCAAAACACAAGGGTCACATATTACCCCTTGATTTGCCACACATGTGTACACATCATGTTTCAGGAACTAAAGCAACATTGTGCCTTACAGATGTCACTGGGAATATGACTGGATGTCTTGTGCGCAAAAATGACCTTCGACGGGGCTTGACTGTGCCCCACTGTAAATTTCCATCTGCCCAGCAACACACTACAATGGTGTTTAAGTAGTAGGAAAAATATAACTGACCTTCAAGAGCAGGTTTTACTGCTCAAATCAAAGTTATATGAGGTGTGACACAGTTTATGAGTCCTAATACCGCATTACTGGCCTATAAAATGGCCTACTCCATTGAATATTAGTAACTGTCCACGACTGCCGGCGGAAGTCGTCATGGCGGTAGGCGGTAGTAACCATGGCGGACACAGCCATAGGCTAACATTGTTGCCAGTGGCGGTCTTGGGCCAACGGATATGTTTGCCTGTGGTGACGACAGCATATGTGGCGGACGTGACCGCCATGTTCTGTAAAATGCTTCAGTTGACTCCCGACACTGTTGCCAGCAAGACCTCCACTACTGAGCTGCTGTGTACCGCCTCTGGGAGCAATCATGCCACGTCCAGCAGGTGATAGGGCCCCAACCTTGACACAAGAGAAGCTGGCGATCCTGGTGACTGAGGTTCTAACCATGTATGGACACGTCTATGGTGTACCATGGGAGCACGTGTCTCATGTGCACAGTTTTGTTGTACCTCACCATCCTTTGCTTCCTCACAGGCTAGATTGTGCCCATGTGTGCCAGAGTTTATACTTATGTGCCTGTTGTTGCAGTCTGTGTGGCATTAATGGGAGAGTCAATGTGCAGGTATTGGTGGCCAGTGCCATATGTTCAGTACATTCACATTGTCGTGTTCCTGTTTCTTTTGTTCCCTAAACAAACTTGGGTTGGATGCACAGAACTAGAAGAGGTAACATCACAGCCATTCACTGACAAATATTCCCCCCAATGTGGGCGGGATGCCCATTTGACAATGACCCCCCTAATGGCCCGCATCCTGGCAGTGGCCTACCCGGAGCTTGATGGATGTTTGAGGGCAGCACAGAAGCCATTAGGGGATGAGTACAGGGTATGTTCCTGTCTGTCCAATTGCCAAGTCATTGAGTGAGGTTCTGACAGCTCACCCCGACATTTAGGGATGAGTCAGGTGTCACACAGTGGATGAGGGATTCTTTTTGTTGACATGTCATGTGTTTTATACTGATGTGCCTTGACCTATTGTACCAGGGAACTAGGACTGCACTAGGTGGGAACCTCAAACCACTAGCTATAACAGGACTACATATGGCTGTGTACAGTAATCAGTCATGCACTGCTTGTGGTTGCGGTGTGTGTATTTTCTATGCAACCAACCTCAGTATTCCAAGTCAAAGGTAAGTAGGTGATGGATCACTTTCCTCAGCCATGTGTCTGTGTAAATGTGTATGTTGTCATCTGCCACCCAGAAGCTTACTTTCTTCAGTGCCTGATGGGTTCTGGTGCCTCACTGCAGTCTGTCACATGAAAGTGTCCATTGTACATATGACAGGGCTTACATTTTACTTTGTATTCAGCTATGGATCACTACTTTCCCTTGGTAAGTGGTGACTGTCCATTGACATTATTGATGTGCCATGACTGTTGCCAACATTCCTTGGGCCTACATGTCAGCATGTGTCCCTTTCTATTTGGTAGACATTAATGAGCAGATGGGGCTACATGTCATGTTATGCCACAGACAGGAGTGTGTTGCTATTGTCTTTTGGCTGACACATACCCTCAAGTGTCTTAGCATGTCATTCGGCATGTACAACTGCAGTAGCAATGAGGGACATGGCAGGTAGGCCTAGAGTTTTGAGCCACAATGTGAACCTCTATGCCCTTGATATGGTATCATGTTGATAAGTACATTGCACATGTGTCATGTTTAAGGTTTGTGCCCTGACTGTTGGCATGCTTTATGGAGTGATTTGCATTAATGTTTCAGTCACATGTGTTTGGGTGCAGACATTCATCCACAGACAAACATCTGGGTTTGCATTACCAAAATGGGGACAGTGATATAGCTTCCCATTGGGCAACCTGTTGAGGGACCTCTACAAGTCCTTGCAACTTCTGTGTCTCTCCAACATGCCAAGGACTAACGGCTTCTACTGAAGCACTCAGAGCATGTCATTGTTAGGGGTGCTAGACATTCGTGATGATCACCCTGGGGCTTGCTGATTCATAGTGTTGTGTATTTAGTGGACATATCTCCCTGACATCTTAAACATGATGTCTACAGTGTTACTTTCCATGCCACATGTGTGGCCTATCTGAGCAACATCAATGATACCTCCTTGACTCTATTGGGACACATGTCTCTTGGTGAAGTGTGCATAGTCGAACAGCTTCCAGTGTGACATGAGTATTCTCTGTCACCTTCTCCAGTCAATTGTACTTTTGTCATCAACATGGCAGGATTTTGCAACATCCTTATGTATATGAAAAATAGATGTGTGCATTGCCTAGTGTGGGAAATATAGGAATACATTTGGCATTGGCCTATAACAACAGGTAGCTGAGGTCTGCTCTATGAGGCAAAGCATTGAAGGTGGTGAGGTCTCCCACTTGTTCATCTTCAGCCATGCAATTGTAGTATAGTGAGATCCTGATTTTCCTGTGGGCAATGGTTGAAAGTTCAGTTGACGTGTGTGCATATGGTATGGCTCATGTATGCACCACTTAGGTGGAGTTAGTAGCTGGGGCCTACTTGACACCATGATAATGTTTGGGAATAAGAGCTGTTGTTCAAGTGTGTTCCTACACATGTGATGACCCTATTTCTGTTTGTCATTGCAGCATCTGCATCGGCAAGTGAAGGAGATGGGGCTGAGCCAAGTGGGGAAGCATCTGGCCTTGGGACCTCGGGTCAAGACACCACTGACACAGAGGGACCCAGTGGCCCAGAGGGCGAGGGGAGTGCCACAGTGGGGGAGACCGGATTGACATCATCATCATCATCCTCCTCCAGTGGCTACTCGCTAGTGGTGGCGGACACATCAAGGCATCCTCCAGTACCATCTTTGCCCGCCACCCAAGTTTTATCACTGCCCTTCCTGTTGCTCCCCACCCAGTTGGCTGTGCCCACTCACCCAAGAGGGTGGGCGTCTCCTTCACCGCAGGCACTACCACTCCAGCCCTTGTTACCTCTGCTGCCCTCAGAGAGGAGGCTTTTGACCTCCTGAGAAGTATCTCTGTGGGTCAATCTGCCATTGTGAATGTCTGTTAGGGACTAGTGACCCAACTACAACAGACCAACGCATTCCTGGAAGGCATTCCTGGTGCAATGGCTTGCCCACAGAGATCTTTTCAGGCTCTTGCTTCCTCACTGGCGGCAGCCAGTCACCACCCACCTTCCGTCCCCCCTCCAACTCCCTCTTCCCAATCCAAATCCCCCCTTACCCTACCTAATGAAAGCACAAAGACAGAACAGCCGACATTCAACTGAACACCCAAAAGAGAGCACACAAACACAAGCACCACAAAACACACCGGCACACACACAAACAACATCTTCCAACCTACACAACAGCACTCACAACTTCCCCAGACACCCACACCACACCCAGCATCACACACACAAAATCAAGCATTCCCACCGGCACCACACCAACAGTCGCTGACACACCCACTACACCCATCCTACCTGCAGACACTACCCCAGCAGACCCGCAGACATCCACACAAGGACCACACCCACAGACCCCACAACTACAGACACAGACATCCACCACATCCACCATACCTGAAGTCACCACCCCAACAGACACCCACCCACAAGCATACCTCCCAGAAGCATACACCCAAGACATCAACACCTACACAGCCTACTACCACTCCCTCAACCTCCAAATCCTGAGTCCCTTCTGATGAACGTCCCTGTATTCCCAAAAAATATTTTTTGTTTGACCGGACCTTTGTGCTGTCTCCTCCACCTCCTAGCTCAAACCCAACAGGCCCCCATCCAGCTCCCAGTCTGTCCCTTCCACCTCCAAGGCCTACCCTGCCCCCCTGCAAGCACAGATACCTCTCATATTGCAAAGAGGAAGCCCAACCCTCCCATGCAGAAGCCCACCCATCTCAAGAAGAAGACCACCCCTCCCAAGCCCAAACACCCCCCTTCCCAAATCCCAACCTCCCCCTGGATAATCCGTCAGGTACTTGCCTACCCCCTTGATGCCTTTCCTGTGGAGGTGCCATGGCAGTTGCGAGTCTAGTTTAGGCACAACACTGTGCCATTTTATAAAGGATTATATGGACTGGCCAGTGGGCTTTTGACTATGATATTTTTCAATTTAATAAATTCCAAATAGTTGTTTTTATAGTATACATTTGTCCTGCAATTCCTTTGCTATCTTAAAGTTGTTCCTGAGTGACTTGTGTTGTGTGCCTACAGTTGTGTGTGTGTTTTGGTCTGCTTGCTGCTCCTTTTGCCATTGTTATCATTATCTGACTTTGTGTGGGGTGCTGGTGTCCCTCAAGAGGATGGTATATGTTGAGTGTATGTATAGTCGGGTGTGAATGCCATGGTGGTGTCATGGCATTGTTTGGTGTTTGTTATGGTGAGTATTTCATCTTGTGTTGTCCAGTGTGAGCATGTACGGTGTTGGACTTGTCCCCTGATACGGCTTATGTATTCATCTGATATATATCAGCTTGAGTTTTGTCAGTACAGACATGAAGTGTGTTCAATTGTGCTAGCTTGGTTTGTAGTTGCCTGCTGCATGTGTCCATTTATTTGTGTGTGTTCATTGCAGTTGGTTCCTGTAGGGGTATGTCCCACGCGTAGTTGTGTGTGATTTGTTGACTTGTACTTCCACATTGTGCAGATGAATACTACTTTTGTGTATGGTATTGTTTGTCCCTGAGACACATGTAGGGCCCTTTCCCGTGCACATGTTGTTTTATGGGCATTTGCAAAATTATATGTGTCCCAGTGCAGCCTCCTTCCCTGAGTGTTCTTGGTGCCCCATCCCAATAGTGCAAGTATTGTGTGGATTTTTCTCTTTGTTTATTTGTCTCTCTGTGTATTGCGCATAGCATTTTCCTTCCATTATGCTGTGATGTGTGTGTCCATTGCAGGGTTGCTTGATGGATGAGTTGTTTGTGTTCCATGTCACATCCATACACTTGTGTGTTTCATGTGTGTCAGTCCTTGGCCTGTGTGGAAGGTGGGTGTGTGAATTGTATTTGTATGTGTGATGTGTGTGTTGTTGGTGATGTGTGAGAGAATGTTGTGTAGTCTTCACTGTCCCTGTTTTTGAGATGTGTGTTTTTGTGTAGTGTTGCGGTGCAGTGCGATTGACATGCCCAAAGAGAGCATATTGTGACTATGCATGTGTCCTTCATGGTATCTAGTTCAGACGCGGGACACAATGACAAGTGTACTTGCCGCCCGTAGCGTGCCCCCCCTATGGTGTAGACAACGGCACTATGATCTGTTGTTAAGGTTCATCACACAGGTAGGTGTGTGTGCTTGCGATCGGTGGCATCCATGACGGTATTGATTTGGGTCTTCTTTGATGAACACCAGCAGCGGCAGGATGTACCTGATCGGTTCCATGGGGGCACTGGACACGTAAAGCTTCCTGGAGCTGAGTGTCTCCCTTTTTACTGCCCCTTCCACCTTCTGAGACGTGGTGGTTGGCCTGCCACAGTAACATTGGCGGTGTGCAACCACATAAGGTGTCCGGCTGAAACACTGTCTCCGCCAGCCTGTTTGTGCTTTCCAGTGACCGTGGCAGTCTGTGTTGCCTGGCAGTGCCAGCGGAACTGCAGTGGTCTTTGCTCGAAAGGCCTGCATGACTCGTAATCTGCCAAACTTGTAATGAGGCCCTAAGACTAATTTAAACATGTAAAAAGTGATATCTTTACTTGTGTATGTTGCATTTTTGTCGTTTTGGTCTTGTTTGACTCATAAATACTGGCTATTTTTCTAAACTGGTGTGATACTTTTGTGGTACTTTCACTGTGTTACTGTGTGTGTGCACAAATACTTTACACATTGCCTCTGAGATAAGCCTGACTGCTTGTGCCAAGCTACCAAGGGTGTGAGCAGGGGTTATTGTAGCTGTGTGACTCCTCTACCCTGACAGAGAATGAGGGTCCCTACTTGGACAGGGTGCAAACCACTGCCAACTAGAGACCCCATTTCTAACAGGTGTCCCTAAGAGAAATCCTGCACCCCCCATTGCTGAACATATTGCAATCCCAAATTAGCACTGACCCCTCTCAAACTAGTAAAGACATTCATCTCAGTACTTAAGAGGTACAAGCACCTGCCACCAATAGAGACATTCAGTTTCTCCTGCACAGATTTCGAGGAATATAGCTTCATTACAACATGATTTTGTAAGAGCACTCTCTTGGACCACGCACGCCAGAATGTGAAAATAAGATTCACCCACGATCAATCAATCAATCAAAAAAATGTATAGAGCGCGCTACTCACCCGTAAGGGTCTCAAGGAGCTGGGGGTGGAGTTTGGGGGGGGGGGCTGCCGTTTTACTGTTCGAAAAGCCATGTCCTGAGGTGTTTTCTGAAAGACAGGAGGTCCTTGGTCTTGTGGAGGTTGGTGGGGAGGGAGTTCCAGGTTTTGGGGGCAGGGTAGGCGAAGGACTTGGCAGAACGGACATACAAGAGAGATGAACATGCAACCAGACTAGCATTACTGGAATGAAAAAAAAAGAGACTTGACTGACAAACTGGATGACATTTAATATAGGTCCCGGTGAAATAATAGAATAAGGGGCGTAAATGGTGAAATCAGTAACTCAGACCTAGAGGCTAGAGTGAAAGTCCTTTTTAGATATTCCCTGCAGTAACCTGAAGATGAAGAAACATGCCTGGATCCTACATACACAGTTCTCTCCATACCAATAATTAAAGATTCGGGCACCTGATGTATGCATTATTTGAAAGAAAAAGAAAATAACTTGATGCAGCCGGCAAACTAGACCCTTTGAGTTTCCGTGATGCCATAAGGTTCCTCTTCCAAGACTCTCCACCACAACGTTAGCAAGGTGGCGAAAGTTGAAGGACGTCAAAATCCATCTACAATGTGAAGAAAACGGCATATCTATGGGGATATCCATTTAGACTACACTTCTCATGACAGAGCAAATAACACACAGTAACAAAACCAAAGGGAGTTTGAGAAATCTTGGGCATTACTATGCCAGAAGAACACTTAAAACCGATAGAGATTAAGAATTACAAGAAGGATGGCGAAACTCAGAAGTCTAACAATAAGCACAAAAAAGACAAAAAGGACACAGGTAAAACAGGAGAAAGAAGACTTACAAGGAACTGCAAAAGAAGGCTAAAGTGGGGTCTTTAACACAACACCCAGATCCTACCCTCCTAATGATAGACAGCAGGCGCAAAACCCAACAGTCTTGATGAACCTGAAATCAGTTTCTTCCTACCAACTGTAAATCATTAATCTGGGAGAAGAAATAAAGCCAACAATCGAGGAGTCCACCAACAAAATCCCGGCAGCAATGAAGCCCATTGGATATCGAGTATTCTGCAACTACCAAAAAGACTTTGCAGAGGCACCAGGATCCCAGACTTTTTACCCGGATATCACACTCCCCTCAACAATGGAGGCTTTATAAACCATTACTTTTGTAGTAAATAAATGGTTAAAAATTAAGATGTGACACATCACTTATTACAGTTTTTGTTAATTGTTTACAGTTTAGATTATTTTCTTTCACTATTACTGTTATGCATTGCAGGGAGTGCGTTACAGGAAGAGGTTGCATGAGATGAGAAACTAGTAAAACTCAAACGGGGGATCTGAATGAGAACCTGGCTACTTGAAGCTGGCAAATGGCATGTACAGGACAACAAATGAATCAGGGGAGGAAGGGCAATATAATCTCTCCCCAAGAAAGGGTATGAACACCTGTATATGTATGAACACCTAGGATCAAAATGAGAGTTTTATTGCAGTGGATTAAATCATACCTATAGATGTGGTTTTCTTACAGGAAACCTACTGAGGCCATAATTACGAGTTGTGTTATTTCACCCAGAGTTGACTTCTGAGTGAAATTACACAAGTCGCAATTAAAAGTTGTTGAGGGGCTGGAAACATCAGGGCCGAATTCTCTGGACCTAAGAAAACATTTTTTGGGAGTAAGCAGTGGTCGCATGGACTGCTACCTACTGCTATAAAATCTGTTTTCAACACTCACAAAGAAGAAGAGGGCATTTTGTGACCCCTTAGGTTATGAGTGCTTGGAAGTGTTGATAAAATAATATTATGCGGGGACCATATTCGATCAGAAAACATTAATATATACCTTTAGGAATCGGTTTTAGAAAGGGACGTCCCTTCTAAATACCGATTCAGTATGGTTTCCTAACCTATTTAATGATTCAGAAAAAACTTTTCTGAATCTTTGAATGGACTTAGTACTTTTGAAAAATGGTTTTAGCATTCACAATCACTCTGACGTACTGAATCAGAGAGCTTGGGAGCACTGAAGCCCCTTGTACGTCTGGCCCTTAGTGGATTATCATTCACTCATTCATGATTATGATTCTATGTCAAGATCAGAAGAGAGACGTGAAATCAACGGTGATCCATTCGTATAATTATGATATCTTGACAATGTCAACTCACTAGCTCGAGTCCTAGATGTTTCTGGATGACCCCCACGATGTCAGCCACTGTCCTCAAAGTTAGTATTGCCAAGGTACCTCCTGATCCAGCAGTTATAAAGAAAATAATTATGTTAAATGATTATTGATTAACCATTAAAGTGATTTTGACCACAAATGCTGACATGTTAGAGATAATTACACGAAAGGGAAACACTAAACACTGCTAAAAACATTTGTAGCACTTTATGTAAAATAAACAATCTAACAAAAAGTTACTGCAAGGATAAATGATGAGATATGCAAGTAAAGACTAAGGCCCTCATTTTGACATTGGCGGTAAGTCCCGCTTACCGTCATGCTGACTGCCGCCAACATACCACAGCCGCGGCGGTTTACCGCTACCCATATGATGACTCACACATTGCAATCTGTCACTATACAGCCACACCCACAAGTCTGCCAGCCCAAAGGTCGGTGATAAACTGGCGGTAGCAAAACCCACACCGTTACACCAACAGAACTACGCCCACAGCATTATGACCCACGAATCACCGCGGCGGACATTCAACTGTGGTAAACCATTGGCGGTACATACCGCCGCGCTCAAAATACACAAAACCTAACAAAACAAAACTACATTGAATAATTCAAACTACACACACCTGACACACACACACACACCACACCCACACACCCACAACACTATAAAACACACACACACTACTCACAACCCTTTACGACTCAAATAAATTGACAGCAGAGAAAGAGAGACACCAAGAGCACCCACAGAACTGAGCCACAGAAAACCATCACCCATACACCATCCACGCACCTTACAGCACACACCCCAACAAATCATCCCACACACCCTCACACACACCACACACACTACACCCATGGCACCATAAAGACACCCCAGGTTCTCAGAGGAGGAGCTAAGGGTCATGGTGGAGGAAATCATCCGGGTAGAGCCACAGCTATTCGGATCACAGGTGCAGCAGACATCCATTGCTAGGAAGATGGAGTCATGGCCGAGAATCGTGGCCAGGGTTAACGCCGTGGGACAGCACCCCAGAACAAGGGATGACATCAGGAAGAGGTGGAACGACCTATGGGGGAAGGTGCATTCCATGGTTGCAAGACACCAGATAGCTTTACAGAGGACTGGCGGTGGACCCCCACCTCCTTCCCCAACTAACAACGTGGGAGGAGCAAGTCTTGGCAATACTGCATCCTGAGGGCCTAGCAAGAGTAGCAGGAGGACTGGACTCTGGTAAGTCAAATCTCTATTACTATCACCCCCCCTACCTGCATGCCATCCCATACCCCCCACCCTCACCCCATCACCCCACCACCTCACATACACCCCACCATCACAACCCACCCATCCCAATACCAAGCCCTGCATGCAACACCAATGCATGGGCATCACTCACAGCCCTACATGGACACCCATCGCTAAAGCATGCACATTAGAGAGAATCACATAGCACACAAAATCACTACTCACACAAGGCAAAGCTGACAGGGCAATCACAACCATACAGGGCTATGCACCCATGCGCAAGATGTCAAACGTAGAAACAATAACACTGCATTTACATCCCCACAGGTCCCCCACACAACGTCACCGGAGAGGAGGTGCCAACAACATCCAGTCCCCCACAGAAGAGGCCCACAGTGATGACAGCAGTTCTGGACACCTGGATCTGGATGACCAACCTGGCCCATCAAGGATCTCTGGACAGTCGGTTACCCAGGCACAGTGCCATACCACCACAGAGCCTCCCCCCTCAGGAAACACCACCACAGTACCCACCCAGCGGGCCCATACCTCTGTCCCCAGGACATGTCAATCAGCAGTGTGTCCACCACTACAGGGTCCCCAGGCAACCCCACAAACACAGGACGATCAGGGACCTGGGGTCAGTGGCAGTGGGCACACGGTTCAGGGGACAGAGGCACAGGACAACAGGGAAGCTGGGAGGACTGCTGTGCAACAGGGGTAGGAGAGGCCCACGGAACCGACTCTCCAGGAAGCACTCACAAACATCCTGGGAGCATACCACCATTTCCAGAAGACAATGGGCCAGATACTGAACAAGTTGCAGGAGACCCAGCGGCTGCTGGAGGGTCAGTACCTGGGGATCAGGGAAGACCTGAAGGACATCCACACCACCCTGGTCACCATTGCAGGGGTGCTGGCAGACATGGTCAACACCATGAGCGAGGCAGTGGAACACCACTGGGCCCCTGACACTAGCCACACCAATGAACAGCCCTCCACCTCTGCTGCCACTAGTGGACAGGAGGCCCCGCCACAGGACCAACAGGTTACCAGCAACCCTACCCCTGCAGAAGGAGAACCACCCCACAAACGGTCCCTGCGATCCAGGCAGAAGCCAGAGAACATTGCCAAGATCCCGGAGAGGAAATAAGACTTTCCTGATTGTCACCCTTGTGTCCCACTCTGTCACCCTGTCCACCTTGAACTGCCATTGCTCCACTTCCTATGCCCCCTTGGACAATGCACCTGTGATACCAATAGACTGGACTCTATCCTGGACTTTCCTCCACCATCAACCCAGCCCATTCCACTAGCCCGCTACTTCTTAGCACTTAAATAAACACCATTTAAAAAATACAAGTATGGAGTCTGTCAAATGATTGAATAAAGTATTTTTTTAACAAGCTTTAAACACTGCAATACAACTGTACAGGAATAAATGCATAGGAATGACCTGTATTAGGCTGCAGTCAACACACCATGTGCCAGAGTGGGGCACAGATATCTGAAAATAGAGATGCCAAAGGTAAGTGGCCATAGAATTGGGAGAATCTGCCTGCCATGTACAATGTCAAATACAAAACTGTCAATGCAAAGTGAAGTTACAGTGTTTTACCTGTGTATCACTGGAAGTACTGTCGTATAGTAGCTGTTCTGTTGTCCTCATCCTCATCCTCTGCCTCCTCATATTCACTGTCCACAGGGTCCACTACTGCCACACGCCCATTCCCAACCTCATCCTCCTGCAGAAAAGGCACCTGGCATCTCAAGGCAAGGTTATGCAACATGCAGCATGCCACAATGATCTGGCACACCTTCTTGGGTGAGTAGTACAGGGATCCACCTGTTAGATGGAGGCAACAAAACCTTGCCTTCAGGAGGCCGAATGTCCTCTCTATTATTATTCTTGTTCACCCATGTGCCTCATTGTAACGTTCCTCTGCACTTGTCCTGGGATTCCTCACAGGGGTCCGCAGCCATGAAAGGTTGGGGTAACCAGAGTCACCTGCAAATATCGAGGTACCCTTATGGCCAACACCACACCCATACACCAACATATACTGGTTGAGAACCATGGGCTCACCTATTAACCACACCCGGTACCTCTGGAGTTGAGCCATCACAGGATATAGGCATCATGCACAGACCCGGGATACTTTGCATTGACATGGGAGATGTACTGGTCCGCCAGGCACACTATCTGCACATTCATTGAGTGAACGTTCTTTCGATTTCTGAACACCTGTTAATTTCTCGGTGCGGGCAAATGCAATATGTGTACCATCAATAGCCCCAATAATGTTGGGGATATGTCCCATTACATAGAAGTCAGCTTTCACTGTGGCTAAATCCTCCACCCGGGGAAAAACAATGTAGCTGTGCATCTGTTTAATCAGGGCAGACAACACTCTGGTCAGCACTATTGAGAACATTGGCTGAGACATTCCTGCTGCCAAGCCCACTGTCACTTGGAAGGAGCTACTTGCCAAGAAATGGAGCACTGATAGGACTTTTACCAGAGGGGGGATCCCAGTGGGGTGACGGATAGCAGATAAGAGGTCAGGCTTCAATTGGGCACACAGCTCTGTGATAGCGGACCTGTCCAGTCTATAGGTGACGATAATGTGCCTGTCCTCCATTGTTGCCAGGTCCACCAGGGGTCTGCACACAGGAGGATGTCTCCATCTCCTATTCATCCACAGCGGTTGTAATCTAGGGGGCAAAACGGTGAGCAGCTGGTCAGTATTCCACATTTCCAAACACTACACTGCATTGCATGTTGTGACTGTAACAGTATGTCGTTGGATAGGCCAAAATGGTGCCTATGTGTACTGTGACGCAGTTCGGTGGCAAGGCCTGCCCTCCCTGAACTGGCGTCTGCCTGTCCTGTATGGATTTACATGTGGAAATTAGGTTATGCCTCTGACGTTGTGTGCCATTGGGGGAGGCGGTCGAGTACCGCCGTGCAACTCCTCATTGGCTGTCATTGGGCCCTATGGGTTACAGTGGCCAATGGTGATGTATGCCGGCGGGGACTGTACACACCGACGCGGACGTGACCACCATTTTCTATCTGTCCACTCACTTGCTACCTGACTTTCAACAGGAGAGGACCTACACTGCAAGTGCTGCTGTGACTTGTTTCTGGAACCGACCATGGCTCGTGTCACTGGGGAAAGGGCCCCTTCCTTCACCGCTGCAGAGTTGTAGAGACTGGTGGATGGGGTCCTACCCCAGTACCGAATGCTGTATGGGCCTCCAGACCAACAGGTGAGTACACTGTCAGCACGATGCATGGGGTATGAATGCATGGAGTGCTGTGTGTGAGGGCCACGTGTAGGGGGCATTGGTGGAAGGGTTCTGGGCAGCGTGATGCATGTATGGTGGGCAATGTCTGTGGGTAAGGGGATGTGAGGGCTATGGTGGGCCATGAGTGTAACAGGTCGGACGGTATGACTGATACCTTTTTCTGTGTTTCTTTTTCTGCAGGTCATCGCCCATCAGAAAAAGGGTAGATGGCATGCCATCGCCAAGGACGTGCGGACCCTGGGGGTCTACATCAGGTGGAGCACCCACTGTGGTAAACGGACTTGAGGCGCTGGGCAAGGAAAACGGCAGAGGCCCAGCTGGGGATGGCCTCCCAATGAGGAAGGGGTGCCTGTCGAACCCTGACACCCCTGATGGCCTGCAAACTGGCCTATCCGGAGATAGCTGGGTGCCAGAGGGCAGCCACAAGGGGGTGAGTACAGTTTCCCAGTATACTACTTGCACGTGGTGGGGTGGTCACCGGGTGGGGTATGTGGGCCTGTGGGTGCCCCTAGGCCAGGCTGGGCATTGCAGGGTAGGTCCCATGTTGGGCAGGGTTCTGATGTAAAATACCTCCAACCAAGCTAGTAGGCATCCACTACTGGGCAGGGGTCTGTGGGTCTCAGGTATGCTGCTAATGGCGTTAGGCATTCCTGTCCATGGGCTGGTGACTAGCATTGTGACTGTTAGTGCATTGCCTAGTGCGTAGGGCTGTTCCCTGTGTGTGTGCATGTCGTGTACACCAACGGTGGTGCTGTTGCTGCCATTGACCAAGAAAATCCTTTGTCTCTTCCCCCCTTTTTGTTTTGTCATCCTGTCCTTATGTGCATAAGCATCATCTGGCAGAGGAGCAGAGACACCAGCGACAGAGGGAGCTGCATCCCACTGGGCCCAGGAGGCCGAATCCACCGATGGTGAGGGCACCAGTGGGATGGAGGGCGAGGAGAGCACCACGGCGGAGACAGGTGGGGACAGTTTGAACAGTGATACCTCCTCCGATGGAAGCTCCCTGCTAGTGGCAAACACCTCAGTGCCCACCCCAACTACAGGGCACAGCCACCACCCCCGTACCAGCACCGCCCTCCCAGCAGCCCCTCAGGAGAGTGGGCATCTGCTTCGCCCCAGCAACCTCAAGCCCTGCCCCAGTTAGCCCTGCTGCCCTGAGTGAAGAGGCTATTGACCTCCTGCAATCCATCTCTGTTGGGCAGTCAACCATAGTGAATGCCATCCAGGAGCTGGCAGGCCATTTGCAACAAACAATGCATTCCTGGAGGGTATTCACTCTGGCATGGCGGCCCAACAGAGATCAATCCTGCATTCTGACCTCCTCCATGATGGCAGCCATTGTCCCTATCTCTAGCCTCCCCCTCTAACTTCCTCTACCCAGTCCCATTCCCCTCAACCACAACCTATCCCAAGCACACATTCAGACCAGCATGCACCCAATACAACACACAGGAGTGGCTCAGGCAAACACAAGCACCACACATCATCCCACAGGCACTCACAAAAACACCATCCCGATGCAGACATACCAACATACATTGCCTCCACTGTGTCCCCCTCCTCCTCATCCACCACCCTCCCAGTAGCGTCTCCACTCACACCTGCATGCACTACATCCTCATCCACTACCCCCATCAACATCACGCCTATCACTACACACCCCTCACTGGCAGTCACCACCCCCACATCCATGCACACGTCCCCTGTGTCCTCTCCCACTGTGTCTGTGCCCGCTCCTCCAAAAGTACACAAACGCATGCACTCAGACACCCAACAGCCATCCACCTCACAGCAGCATCCAGCTCATTCACCTGCACCCAAACACAGAAGACAGACACCTCCTACAACCACTCCCTCTTCCTCCACTCCCAAACCTTCACCCTCTTCCCTCCCCAGTGTCCCTAAGAAGCTTTTCCTCTCCACAGTTGACCTCTTCCCTACCCCCGTCCTTCACGTCGGACCAGGGTGGTCAGAACCCAGGCGAGCACCTCAGCCACCCAGTCCACGGCCACAGTAGTGTCGGCAGCTACTGCAGGTGGTAGAGGCTCCAGGGAACCAGCCATCAGCACTGACAGTGTGCCTGCACCAGCTGCCAAAGGGAAGGGCAAGGAGGCACCACCAGCTGCCAAGGGGAAGGGCAAGGAGGCACCAATAGCTGCCAAGGGGAAGGGCAAGGAGGCACCACCAGCTGCGAAAGGGAAGGGCAAGGGGCCTTCACCTGCAAGCAGCAAGGACAGGAGGCCTGGTGCTGGGACTGATTCTGAGCCCCTACCACCAACCATGGCGGTACAGCAATCCGAGGCTGCAGGGGAAGGGCTGGAGCCTACCCCCACCACTGGAATTGCCCACACCAGCACCACCACCAGTACAGCCACCAGCACCGCCACCAGCACCACTGTCAGCAGCAGTCTGCTGAGGAAGGGCTGGAGCCTCCCCCCACCACTGCCATCACCCCCACCTGCACCGCCACCAGCACCAGCACCACTGCCAGCAGAAGCAGCCCCAGTGTGCAGCCGTCCGAGGCTGCAGGAGAAGGGCTGGAGCCTTCCCCCGCCACTGCCAGCACCGCCACCTGCACTGCCACCAGCACCACTGCCAGCAGCAGTAGCCCCAGTGGGCAGCTATCCGAGGTTGCAGGGGACGGGCTGGAACATCCCCCCACCACTCGCATCCCCGACACCAGCACCGCCACTGCCACTACTGAGTAGTAGTGGCAGTGTGTTGTCCTACCTCCAGGGGCTGTAGTGTGTCCTGGACCCTGCAAATCCTGTAGGTGTGACAGCCAGATGAGAGACTGTGACCTTGCACTCCCCAAGGGCTACATCACAGGGCACAAGGACCCCTCCAGAACCAGTGGAAGAAGCCATCCACTCACCCCCTCCTTGCCAGGATGAAGCACACTGGGCACAAGGCCCCCTCCAGAACCAGTGGAAGAAGCCATCCACTCACCCCCTCCTTGCCAGGATGAAGCACACTGGGCACAAGGCCTCCTCCAGAACCAGTGGAAGAAGCCATCCACTCACCCCTTCTTACCAGGATGAAGCACACTAGGCACAAGGCCCCCTCCAGAACCAGTGGGTAAACCACCCACTTGAGAGACTGTGGCTTTGCACTCCCCAGGACCAACTAGTGGGCAAACCACCCACTTGAGAGACTGTGGCCTAGCACTCCCCAGGACCAAGCAGTGGGAAAACCACCCACTTGAGAGACTGTGGCTTTGCACTCCCAGGACCAAGCAGTTGGCAAACCACCCACTTGAGAGACTGTGGCTTTGCACTCCCCAGGACCAAGCAGTGGGCAAACCACCCACTTGAGAGACTGTGGCCTTGCACTCCCCAGGACATCGCACAGGGCATGTTCCCCCCTCCAGGACCAGTGGTGTTGTACCATCTTCCGGCTGAGGTGCCCCCCGTTCCCGGTCCCCCTGAGGTGCCTGTGTATTTTCGACCTGATATCCCCTGCAGTGCTCTCTCCGTGTTTTTGCAGTAGTCAAATAGGGCCTTGGCCTATGTGTAGTGGCCCTGTGGCCCACGGACATTGAGAACTGGACAGTGTCCCTCCATTTGTATATATGTATATACTGTTTTGATTTTGAAGCACAAATTTCTACTATTTTATCTTATTACACTCACTTTAATCTATTCCTTTTGTCCTTGCATTATTCCTGAGGGATATGGGGTAGATATGTGATGTTATTGCATCTGTTTGTGTGTATGGTGTTGGGGGTGGGTGTGTTGCGTGTGTGTGTGTCACTCTCTTTTTCCTCCCCCCTCCCTTGTGTGCTAGGCAGCAGTACTCACCGTGGTCGTCTTTGCTGGCGTTGCTGTTCGTAATGCATGAAGAGGTATACAATCATGGGGAAGATGTGCAACTCGGGCTCCATGGCATTGTGGTTGTTCCCTGAGTCTCCAGAGGGGAGTCCTTTGCCTTCTGTGTACTGTTTCCACTCTGCTTTTGATGTCGTTAGTACCGCCCCGGAAAAGGTGGCGGATAGGCCTGTTGTAATAGTGTGGGCGGTACATTGTCTTCTGCCTGGCTGTTGGCGGTTACCACCACAGTGCTTGTTGCTACCACCGTGGCCGTCGGTGTGTTAAAGTGGCTGTCTGTGTGGGCGGTTCCCGCCGTGGTCATAATTTCATTTTTTTATCGCCGGCCTGTTGGCGGCATTCCCAGTCTGAGCAGCGAAGCAGGCAGCTCAGACCAATCATGACACCTGTGTTCCCGGGAAGAGGAAGGGGGCGGAAGGGAGACAAACCTATCCCCCCTCGAAGGTAAGTGTTTTTTTTTTTTTTAAATTTATTGTTTTGTGAACCCCCTCCCCCAAGGCCCCTCTGTCCCATTGCGCCCTGTCCCACCCTGCCACCCCTGTTCAGTGGCAGCCATCACTGTTGGGGGAGTCAGGATCACGTGGCAAGGCCGCACTTGCTCAACTGACCAGGAAGTTCAGCGATGACGCCAGGAGCATGCTGATGACGCCAGCTGCCTTGACCCTTACTGGCCAACTGTGGCCTGGATCTGGCTCACCTGTGACCTGGATCTGGCTCACCTGTGACCAGAGGGCCTCATGGAGCAGTGCTCCTGCTACATCCTTTCCCCCATTGTGCCCAGGGGGCAGTATCATGAACCGCTGTGTTGCCTTATTAGGTCTTCTGAAGCTGAGGGAGTAAAGGGGTGCAGAGCACCCCCTAAACCGGTGAATGACTCCCCCCTGGCCCATCGCATCTAGAGTGGTCTTCTCCACTCCCACTTGTTGGGAGCCTGAACATTTGGCTCTCTGGCTTCTTGTGCCCTCCGGTGGGGTGTGGAAGACCTCGGGAGGAGAGGATCTAGGGTCCCTCATTGTTGTGTTTGCCCTGGGACTCCACTGCCTACTTCACTGATGACTGAGGGGACTTGCAGTCTCTGGGCTGACCACTAATTACACTTTGATATTCTTCTGTGGACCCAACAGCTAGTTTAATTGGTGCCTAGCCCTTGCCTCCCACATGCTCAATTCACCCTGGCTGCTTATGCCCCTGCTGTGCTCTTGTATATCAACACAGTTTGAGGCTGGACAGGGTCCACATCTTGCTTGGGGCTGAGTAACCACTGGACAGCGACTCTGCTTTGACACATCCTCACAGGCCCACTATTTAATATTTGGAGGACTTTGCATCGTATGGGCAAAACATGCGTCTCCTGGAGGTGCGTTTGGCAGCCAAACACCCACTCTCAGCTTCCTGTGAGTCCTGGGACCATGGTCTTGCTAGAAAGTCCCCCAAGGCTGCTTCTCAACCACAGGCTGTGATGCTCAACACTATTGCTGGTGGCAATTGCAGGTTCCTAGGCCACTTTGAAATCCAAGGTTGATGCCTTGACAACTGACTTTATGTTGCTCTGTGAGAAGCAACAGAAACTGTCGGTGAAAGTGGCTTCTAACGCTGCTGACATCAATAGTTCAAACCCCCGCATTTAAGACCTATCATAGCACACTCAGCATATCCTGGAACGCCGTAGGTTTTTGGAGGACAGGCTCGATGGTGAGGAGGACCAGTCCCACTGCAACAATATTCACTGTATCATTCTGCAGTAGGGAATGGAGGGGAGGACCAATCGCGTTTTATAGAGTTCTGGTTGGAGAAACTGGTGGCCCCTAACTCTTTGTCATCCTGCTTTGTCATTAAAAAGGCCCACAGGGTCCCGGCCCGGTGCCCCTCTCCTGGGTCACTTCCAAGACATCTGATTGCTTGGCTGCTCAACTTCAAGACTAGGGACATGGCTGTATCGGAAGCCTGGAAGAAGTATCACCTCTGGGGCAATAATGCTAGAGTTATACTTTTTCTGGGTTACACACTTGCTGTTCAGTGCAAACTATCCTCCTTTATGCAGGTTAAAATGAGACTGGGCTTTTTGGGATACAAATACACCTTGTAGTTTCCTGCAAAGTTGAGAGCCATGGCCCAAAAGTGATCACACTTTTTCAGAGACCTGGAGTTTGCATGGGTTTGTTCAGAGGTTAGGGGAAATCCAGTGCTTCCCTCCTCCCTTGTCCCACCATCGCAGGACCTGCCCCTGGACAGACTTGCCAACAGTTGCGATGCTGTGCTTCCAGGGACAATGATGCAGAAGCCCTCTGCCCTCTCAGACTTGACAGGAGCAACAGCCCGCAGTGCAGGCATTAGCGCTGCTGCAAGATTTGTCTGTCTTTCCTCAGTTGCTATTATCCGATTCCAGTATCTCTTGTGATGATGTTTCCTCAGAAGTGGTGGACCTGGATGCTGTGCAGGTGCTGGTGATCACGCACACACAATTGGTGGAAGACTTGAATTAGCTTCTTCTTGATACCCTTGGTGACATGGCCTTGGCTCCGACTCCTTCCGACGAATGGCATCTAATTAAAATACTACTTATTGAATGAAGCACTGATTGCAGCATCCAGCAAAATAGACCCCTAAAACACTTCTCTAGACTGTCAGTTTTCAACATGGAGTGCATTTTGGAACTTTCATTTTGAGCTGGCAAGCTAAGCCACTTCTCAGGCACAAAACAAAAATAATCTACTCCTAACTCAGTATTATAGTTGGCCCTAACTGCTCGGAGGGTACAGTGCATAGTCTTTCGCATTGTGAACATGTTTTTCATGGTTAAAACGTCCCACTAATCAAAATCAACTGAAAGCACTTTTCAGTAGTGTATGCCTAGCCTTCCCATGCAGTATTTTGACACTACTAAAAGCTAGCTGTAGTTTGGTGAGTGGCACTAGATATTAAGATGGCACTCTCAGAAAATGAAATCAGGACACTCCTGGTTCTATGAAGACCAGAAGAAGGACTGAACTGCTGTTTGAAATTTGAATGGTAGTCTTGACCTGTTTACCTGTCTGAAAATATACCAGAGGTTACTGTAAGGGCCAGCCCCACATCCTATTTGAGCTACAGGGCCATAACAAGTCTCCCTACACCAACTCATGCAAACAGAACTGCAACTTTTCAACTACAAAAACTGCCCGGGTAACCTCTAGTGGAGGTCTCAACTGCACCTTCACTAGACTCTTGAGTGGCGCCTGTTGGAGTGAGTCTTAGCCCCCAAGAGGTGTCTACCCAGGTAGCGGACCCTTGGTGTTGTGATAAAGTGTACTCCTCCTACCTAAGCCTAAAAGTTGGGACTTAGGAACTTTTTACCAAAAAGTGCTCAGAGAAACAGGAGAAGACCAGGGCCAACCTGAAAGCCATGCTGTAGAAGGTGCATTGCTGGTGGTACTGACTTTGCTGCAAATCTTGCTTCATTCTTTTCCTCAACAGCAAATCTCATTCAGCAATAGTTTTCAACAACGTATCTGCCCTTGTGGAGCCCTCTTCGGCTAATATCTGCGGACTCACGTCACTGAAGAACTTACCTTTTCAATTTCTTCTAAGTCTGAAGCTAACTTAGTAACCCACAACAACCTGGACCTTGTATCCAATCCACCTTTATTGTGATCAGCCTTCATTTTTGGCTTTGTTTGGTTCTAGCGTGAGCAGATACCCACAGTTGGCACTTTGTGCTTTTGGCACTATATAAACTTTTAAAAAATCCTAATTCCGCTTCCGCTTATTTGATTTGTGTTGTTTTGTTTTGTAATTTTATTTACTAAAATATTCTATGTTTTTAAAAATTGGTTTGGCATTTATCTTGAGCTTTGTTTTCACTTTATCACTGTTTGAGTGTTTAAAAAATACTTTTCAAATTGCCTGAAAGTTAAGGCGGACTGCTTCTTGCCATGCTAACATGGGGTTAAGCAGAGGTTTATTTTTAGGCATTTGTGGATCGCCCTTAGCAGGATTGTGTTTATTATTTGAGTAACCCTTCATCTCTCTCAGGTAATAACCCAATGTCTTACAATGGCCATTCATCAAAAAGCACAAATGGACAACACTATTACAAAGTACCCCAGAAAAAGTCACACATTTTTTTATTTTTATAAATTAATGAAAAAAAAATGAATGTAGTGCTTCATTAAGTGACTCTTGTCTTGAACAACATTGTAGGCCACCAAATACATATATTCTCAAAATATCCATTTAATATCCATAAAATGCTAATACTGTTGATTTGATCACATGTTGTTTGCCAATGTAACATTAACCAAAGTACCACAACTGGTCTTTTTTGTATGATTTTATTTCAGGGATAAGCCAAAAAAATAGATAAGCATTTGCACAAATCTCATAGTCTTCACTCCACTTGTGAAACGGTGCATTGGATGTAAGCTATGAATGCCTGACCAATCACATTTATGCAATTCATTTTGACATGGTGGACTTTACATTGTTAGAGTTGTGGCTTGAGTTGTAAGACTGTCACATATTGTGTGACCCTGTTAAATAAAAATAAGACTTTATTGCACAATAAATCAAACACACACTTACTCTTTATTGATGTTCTCTTCAGCTCCCCATCCAGTTGTGGATAGGTCACCACCAAGATGTGGACCATTAACATCTGCACCCGCGGTCTCCTGGGAAGACTTTTCAAGCTGGTTCTCTGCTGTAATTTTGATCCAGCATCGCAGGTCCTCCTAACACCTCTCGTAGTGCACGTAGTGGCATTTATTAACCCACCAGGATCCCCACTTTCCTCCAGATGGCCCGCCAGATCTTTTTCTTATTATGGGGCTGACTGGGATATAGCACAAAACATGTATAAAAATAAAGTAAAAATTCAATGTGACATAATTCTAATTATACAACTTTAATTTCAGAGTGCAGTTGATTCCAAACCCAAGACATCATCTAATATGTCTTATGGAATATCCTCTCTCACTCTTTCTCTTTCTTGATATATATATATATATATATATATGTAACTATAACTTGCGCCCTCGCCATGTAAAGTTTTTTCATCAAAAATTTGACTGCAACTATTACATTGATATTTTCAAGGATGTCATCAAAGATGTCATGAGTAATGTAATTTGTGCAATTCGAGGGTGCGAGTTATAGTTACCTTAGGGCACGAGTTATAGTTACTTGAGATAACTCTAACTATTACTTGTGAATTTCTATGGTTTGGTACATTTAAAATGTGAGCCTAACTATAACAGCTCTGTAATTTTTGGGTTTTTTTCAGTGAATTTCTATGTTTTTTTTTTGTGTCTAGTAATTTTCATTAAGATACGTTAAACCAACCACCGCCTAGTGCGGCTGCTGTTGGCTGCAGGGCCTGAGGCCGACCCCTATAACAACCCAGGCTGCCGCCTCCTCCTTAGGCCCATGAGTAGTACATAAAGCAACGCATACCGCCCGTCACTGTCCGCCCAGGACTGTCTGTGATGAAAGGGCATCTGCGGGTGGCCGAACAAATTGTAGTTTCTCTGGCATAAGAGTAGTAGGTGGAGGAGAATATTTACCCTCTGATTTCATTTTTACCTTGCCTGCATCCTCATCTGTCAGATGAGTCTCCAGAAGCATGGCAATCTCCACCCCATGCTGCCTGAGGTATATAGGTGTGCCAAAACATTTTGTGGATGCAATTCAGTCCTCAAACGTTTCAGGTGTCTATCTGCAGTTCTTTGGTAAGTACAGTGATCATTCGTGTATCTGAACAGTACCTAGGGTGTTTACGCATCCCTTCCCCTTCATATGTTGCCATGTAAATTCCAGACCATAGATGTCAATGCAGGCTTTGCTCTGGTTTCTTTGTATGTGATGAGCTTGTAAGATCCATTTTGACCTAGAAGCATATAAGCCTCCCACCTACCCCTTGGATAAGCACCCCAAGAATTTATAATCTGGTACTTTCCCATATTACTCCAAACAGTTGAGCTAAACTATAACTGCATGCTTCCTATGATACCAACTGGCACAACGTGTGCCTAAACTAAGCACTGTCAAGTGTAAAATTTGAAAATGCTTGATCACTCCAGAGACTCTAAGCTCTGCAATAACCCATCTAGACTCCCAGGGATTAGACCCTCAAAAAACATAGGCCCATACTTATACCCATTTTTTTAATGCAAATCCAGCGCAAACTTACCTCCATATTTATATTTTGACACTAGAGCTGTCTAGCGTAAAAAATATGGAGTCTGCATCATTTTAAGGTTGGGTGAAACCGCCTTGCGGCAATGAGATGCAAGGTAGACGTTCCTGTCCAAAAAATGACTCAAACACCTTAGCACCATATTTATCCAACAGGGCAAAAATGATGCACGGGTGGGAGGCGGACCTGAAATATGATGCGAAACCCGATTTGAGTCCAAATTTAACGCCTGGGTCAGGCCAGGCGTTAAAATGAGACAAACACACCACTACTTAAGGAAAACACACACAAACAACATCACAGCCCAACAGGACAACATGGAGGTGCTACTGATGCAGCTTGCAAGACGACGCCGAGCACAGGACCAACAGCAGCCACCACCACCCCAACAGGGCCTCCAAAGGCAACGCAGAAGGCAGGAGAGGGTCTTCAGGAACAGGACAACCCTCCATGACCTCAGGGAACAGGACATCATCCGGAGGTATAGACTGAATAACAGCTAGCCTGCAGACACCAAACAATATACCACCGGTGACCAAGCTGCTAGCTGTCTTGCATACAACATTTCAAACAATGGGTGCCCTGGTTGCTGGGATATCACACCCTTCATTCTCCGCCTTCCTGCCCAAGGTCTTAGATGCCATCATCTCCCACACACCCCGCCACATCAGCTTCCCCAACACCCATCAGAAGCAGCAGGAGATAAAACAGGGGTTTTATCAAATCCATGGCTTCCTGCATGTGCTCAGTGCAATTGACTGCACCCATGTCCGGATCGTACCACCTGCAGCAACAGAGCACCTATTCTGGAACAGAAAGCACACGCACTCCATCAATGTGCAGGTCATAGTTGACCACCAGGGATTGTTCACCAACAACTTGGCCAAGTATCCTGGGAGTGCACGTGATTCCATCATATTCCGCCACAGCACGATCAATCAGCACTTCCAGGATGGACAATACGGCAATGGCCTTCTTGTCGGTAAGTCCATAAACCTAGCAATATACACACAGCACAGCAATCCTATAAGACACACAAAACATACAACATTACATTGACAAATGGGCAGGATGACACTAAGGTGTGACACTGGTAGTTATGTTGAACACCCTGACACAATGGGATAAACACCTATGGACAAATGATGGCTGCCTCAAATATTAGTTGCTACTCTAGAGCAACAAGGGACCAATGTCAAAGCACACAGTGACAATGACATGGCATGCACTGGAAGTACAACTTGGAAGCCGAACCATTTACAATTACATTAAGCCACATAGTCAGTCCAACACCCTCCCAGGCAATATGTAGCGTGGAAGGGGTGTGCAAATGTGTGTTGCTGCAGGTCTAACACCGTGAGACACATAGCATGATGATGCTGACTTGCATGTAGGTGACATGGAAATACTGAGGCAGTCCAAACATCATACATCACTCCTGGGGTGCCGTTGCCAGGTAGCAATAAGGAAGTGGACTGTGCTATGAACACATATTGATGTGCCACTAATGCAAACTGCACACTGCTCTACACAGTGAAAGAGCCAATTGTTCATCAAAATAACATATGTAGAGGGAGATGGCCCTTCCTGCACAGATACATCCACCTCCACAAGGTAGTTAGCCAGGTTACTTGGAGCAAGTTTGGTAGTGTAGGTGCACAGTTGCACATGAGCCACTGGCAAAGGGAACTACAAAGGTTTGCCTAGAACCAAGTCACACATGGGACAATTGTCATTGTCAATACTGAACACCTCAGTGCCGCCAACTTCTGGAGATGTGTTGTGCATTGTTACCAAGCCAAATCAAAGGGCCTCACTGTTGCATTTCATCTGCAATTACATATGTCTAATTGGATGGGTTGTCCAGACCATGTAGTGCAATCATGTTACCACCACATTGGAATCTATAGTTTGTGTGGAAGTATCATGTCCCCTGCAGTGAAAGCACACTAATACATGTTGGCCACTACACAACGCATGGTACATACATAATGATCAGCAGTTAGGAAACAAAATCATAGATCCCAGGTCAATGACCCAAACACAAGTTGTCAAGTCAGACAACCCACTGCAGAAAAAACTTCACAGAAGCCCAGGATCTCACACAATACCACAAACACATATGAGTCACAGACAACACAAGATACCAACTGCCATGCTACATGACATTCCTGTTGCAAGCATTAACAAAATACTCACTCCTGTTATCTTTTGCAGCGGATCAGGGTTACGGGATCCAGCCATGGATCATGACCCCATTCCCCAACACAAGCACAGCAGCAGGGAGCGCCTATAATGAGGCACATCGTGGGACACACACCATGGTACAAAGGACCTTTGGCATCCTGAAGTCCAGATTCAGGTGCCTGGACATCACAGGAGGCAGCATCCTATAAGCCCCACACATTGTTTGCAAAATCATACTTACATTTGCTATCCTGCACAACATTTGTATGAGGCAGAACATCCCTCTATATGAGCCAGAGCAAGAACTGCCTGAGGAGGAGGAGGATGGTGCCAGGGAAAATGAGGAGGAACAGCAAAACACAGCTGCAGGAATGCGCCGCAGACTGCTAATTGCTCAAACGTTTTTCAACCAATGGTCATTCCACACACCTTGTTAGGATATGTAAATAAACACCTTACTTGAACACACAATCTTGCTCTGGTTTCTTCTTTCTCCATCACATGTTGTTTAGGAATGTATTATCTCACGGAGCATGTTACAAAGACAATTCTGGCTACTCCTGACGCAACATCACATGTGATGTGTATGATTGTACAGCAAATATCACACACATATAAAAAATAGTCATCTTTTGAATTTAACATATCAAGGACAAAATCAGTGGACCACAGCATATGACACACATCCACATTGCCAACATGGTCTACTGTAGCACATGACACACAACTATGACATCTCCAATCATAAGGTAAATAAGTGCCCCATACATGAGACAGTGGATGTGAAATATCAATGGAAACAGGAATGTATGAACAGACCCCTGACATTATTAACCCCTTCCCCGCCACGGACGTAATGGTTACGTCCATGGCAGCGCCCGTGTGGCGCCATGGACGTAACCATTACGTCCAGGGACTGGCAGTCGGGGGAAGCGCTAGCGCTTCCCCCGAGGGCCGCCCCCCAACACCCCCAGGCCAGGGCTGAAAGGGGAATCCCTTCCCCTTTCACGCCCCCCCCCCCCGCCCCCCCCCCCCCCATGACGTCAGCGCGCGATCGCGCGCTGATTTCATGGAAACGGGGATTGACGCGCTGGAAGCCATTTGCTTCCAGCGCGTCAAGGGAGAAGGTGAGTATTTCACCTTCGTGCGGGGTGGGGGTGCTCTCAGAGAGGCATCGAGGGAAAGGAAAGGGTTTTCCTTTCCCTCGATGTCTCTTTGAGCATTCCTGCTGCCCGATCGCGATGCGATCGGGCAGCAGGAATGCCCACTAGACACCAGGGATTTCTGTATGTGTGTGTGTGAGTGAATATTAGTGTAGGGGAGCGACCCCTTGGGCAAGGGTCGCTCCCCTTTGGGGGCACATGCTTTTTACGTCGTTTCTGCCCCCCCTGGGGGCAGATTGGCCCTATTTTTAGGCCGATCTGCCCCCAAGGGGGGCAGAAAGCCACTAGACACCAGGGATTTTATTGTTGATTTGTATTTTTTGTGTTGGGGGGCGGCCCCTTGGGCAAGGGTCGCTCCCCTTTGGGGGCAAATGTATTTTACGTTGTTTCTGCCCCCCCTGGGGGCAGATTGGCCCTATTTTTAGGCCGATCTGAAAGCCACTAGACACCAGGGATTTTATTGTTGATGTGTATTTTTTGTGTTGGGGGGCGGCCCCTTGGGCAAGGGTCGCCCCCAGGGGCCCTCATGTATTTTTGGGCAGTTCTGCCCCCCTTGGGGGCAGAGAGGCCTATTTTTTTTAGGCCTTTCTGCCCCCAAGGGGGGCAGAATCCCAATAGCGCCAGAAATAGTATGTATGTATGTGTGCTTTGTGTTCGGGGGTGGCCCCTTGGGCAAGGGTCGCTCCCCCCAGGGGCGCAATGTATTTATTGTCGTTTCTGCCCCCCTTGGGGGCAGATTGGCCCTATTTTTAGGCCGATCTGCCCCCAAGGGGGGCAGAAAGCCACTAGACACCAGGGATTTTATTGTTGATGTGTATTTTTTGTGTTGGGGGGCGGCCCCTTGGGCAAGGGTCGCCCCCAGGGGCCCTCATGTATTTTTGGGCAGTTCTGCCCCCCTTGGGGGCAGAGAGGCCTATTTTTTTTAGGCCTTTCTGCCCCCAAGGGGGGCAGAATCCCAATAGCGCCAGAAATAGTATGTATGTATGTGTGCTTTGTGTTGGGGGGTGGCCCCTTGGGCAAGGGTCGCTCCCCCCAGGGGCGCAATGTATTTATTGTCGTTTCTGCCCCCCTTGGGGGCAGATTGGCCCTATTTTTAGGCCGATCTGCCCCCAAGGGGGGCAGAAAGCCACTAGACACCAGGGATTTTATTGTTGATTTTTATTTTTTGTGTTGGGGGGTGGCCCCTTGGGCAAGGGTCGCCCCCAGGGGCCCTCATGTATTTTTGGGCAGTTCTGCCCCCCTAGGGGGCAGATATGCCTATTTTTTAGGCCTTTCTGCCCCCAAGGGGGGCAGAATCCCAATAGCGCCAGAAATAGTATGTATGTATGTGTGCTTTGTGTTGGGGGGTGGCCCCTTGGGCAAGGGTCGCTCCCCCCAGGGGCGCAATGTATTTATTGTCGTTTCTGCCCCCCTTGGGGGCAGATTGGCCCTATTTTTAGGCCGATCTGCCCCCAAGGGGGGCAGAAAGCCACTAGACAACAGGGATTTTATTGTTGATTTTTATTTTTTGTGTTGGGGGGTGGCCCCTTGGGCAAGGGTCGCCCCCAGGGGCCCACATGTATTTTTGGGCAGTTCTGCCCCCCTAGGGGGCAGATATGCCTATTTTTTAGGCCTTTCTGTCCCCAAGGGGGGCAGAATCCCCATAGCGCCAGGGATACTATGTATGTGTGTGTGTGCTTTGTGTGGGGGTGTGGCACCTTGGGCAAGGGTCGCCCCCCCCCAAATGGTGCAATGTAATCTGGGTGATTTCTGCCCCCTCCCCTTGGGGGTAGATTGGCCTATTTTTTTTTTAGGCCCATCTTCCCCCAAGCAGAGAAGACTAGACACGGGAAAATGAAAAAATGGTTAGTGGCGGAGTGTTTGTCAACTGGCGAAGTATTTACTTTTATGATAATAACAGTTTTTCTCCTTTTTGTTTTAGTTCAAAGCTTTTGCTGACTTTGCTGTGGCTTGTTGCAGTTTTGGCAGTAGTTGTCCTGCGGTTTGCGTAGTTGCATGTTTTAGGTAAGTAAATACATTTACTCCAAGTGAGTATTGTTGCAATGCATGAATGACATGTTTGTAGATGGTGTACTGAATGCAGGATTGTGTGTGAAATTGTCCTTAGAGTTATGCACAATGATTATTGTGTTGTCTTATGTCTAATTTGCTTTTTTTTTTCTCTTTTTAGTGGGATATCGTTGGTGATTGCTGTGGCTGTGCAGAGTAGTTGCTGGTGAGTCAAGCTTTTTCAGGCAAGTGAGCAGTATAGTTTTTGAGTTTATAATTCTTAGTGATAAACCTATACTTTGTTACTTATCTTACACAGTGCTGGTTGTTGGTGGTGTATTTGTCCAGTTAATTTTAGTAGGAAGGATCATGGCCAGCCGTAGGATGACCGTTCAGCAGGTTGTTAGTGTGCTTTTTGAGTCATCTTCTGACCATGAATATGAGACTGACTCTGCATCTGAGGCAGAGGAGGAAGTGCAGGATTCTGGAAGTGAATTTTCTGTCAGAGATGAATCATCTGATGATGAAGCCACTCTCAGTGCTGATGAAGGGCCTGTTTTAGAGGAGGACAGTGATGTGCCAATGGTGCAGGAGCCAGCGGCTGAAAGGCTTCCCATTGGAAGACCTGACGCATGGGTTGCACCAAACATGGAGCAGCCACAGTTGCCTGCGTTTACTGGTTTTCCAGGGTGTCGAGTTAATACGGAAAACTTTTTGCCCGTCAACTTTTTTGAGTTGTTTATGGACGATATATTTTTGGAAGAGATTGTTGAGCAGACTAATTTGTATGCAGAGCAGTTTTTGAGGGACAACGCTGCCAGACTTAGGCCACACTCTAGAGCTAGCCGGTGGATTCCCACAAATCTGGAAGAGTTGAAAAAGTTCTTGGGTTTAACTTTTTTGATGGGGCTGATAAGGAAGCCGTCGCTGTCTTCATATTGGTCTACTAGTCCCTTGATGGCAACTGCTATATTTCCTGCCATCATGAGTCGTAACCGGTATGAGCTTCTTCTTCGGATGTTGCATTTTGTAGATAATGCTTTAGCCTTGCCACGAGATCATCCTGATTCTGACCGTCTTTTTAAGATTAGACCTGTCCTTGATCATTTGGTAGATCGGTTTTCAGAGATCTATGTTCCAGGGAAAGAAATATCTGTAGATGAGTCTTTGGTCCTGTTCAAGGGTCGTTTGGTTTTTAGGCAGTACATTCCTAGCAAGAGGGCACGGTATGGAATTAAATTGTATATGCTGTCAGAAAGTAGTACAGGATATGTTTATAATTTCCGGGTCTACACTGGTAGGGATTCCAATATTGACCCCCCTGGTTGTCCTCCCACTTTTGGAGTTAGTGAGAAAATTGTGTGGGAACTTGGTAGACGACTGTTTAACAAAGGTCACCATTTATATGTAGATAACTTCTACACTGGAGTTCGGTTGTTCAAGGAGTTGTTCAGAGTGGACACTGTTGCTTGTGGCACAATCCGCTCTAATCGGAAAGGCTATCCAAAAGAGCTTGTCTGTAAAAAACTTGAGAAGGGACAGTGCAGTGCCTTGCGGAATGATGAGCTGCTAGCTCTGAAATTTGTAGACAAGAGGGATGTATACATGCTAAGCACCATCCATGATGAGAGTACTTCACCTGTGGCTGTTTGGGGTCAGGTTGCCGAAGTGCGCAAACCTGTGTGCATCTTAGACTATAATAAGCACATGGGTGGTGTTGATAGAGTAGATCAGAGGTTAGAACCTTACACTGCTGCTCGTAAGTCTTATGTGTGGTATAAGAAATTAGCGCTTCACTTGTTCCACTTGGCAACTTTTAATGCTTTTGTTGTGTTTAAGGATAGTTCTCCAGAGTCAAGGATGACATTTGTGAAATTTCAGGAGTCTATCATAGCTAGCCTTGTTGTGCTGGAACAGGCAAGAGTTCCTAGAGAAGCAGTGGTGGAGGATGTGGCTAGATTGAAAGATCGTCACTTTGCTGAGCACATTCCTCCCACGGCCAAAAAAAACTTTCCTGCTAAGAGATGTAGAGTCTGTGCTCGAAGAGGTATCAGGAAGGAGACTAGGATGTACTGCCCTGATTGTCCTTCAAAGCCTGGGCTGTGTGTGGGTGGCTGTTTCAGGAGCTACCACACACAGAAGAATTATTGGGAAATTCCGTGAGCGTAAACTGGTGTTTTATATTTTTATATGTTCGGTTTCACGGTTGGCATTAGTCATGTATTCAGTTAGAGCTTTTGTGTTTGTAGTTTTGTACTAATTTATGATTAGTGGTTTCTTTGTTGTTTAAAAACAAAAAAAAGGGGATGGCATGTGTAGAGTGGCGCTTGGCTGGCGGCGTGGGTGTGGTGGCGCTTGGCTGGCGGTGTGTGTGGGGTGGCGCTTGGCTGGCGGTGTGTGTGGGGTGGCGCTGGGCTGGCGGTGTGTGTGGGGTGGTGCTGGGCTGGCGGTGTGTGTGGGGTGGCGCTTGGCTGGTGGTGTGGGTGGGGTGGCGCTTGGCTGGCAGTGCCGGCCAAACGCCAGTCCACACACTCATCAGCTGGTGTGATTGCTGTATCAGGCATGTGGGCGTATGAAAGTGATGGGCCCTTGACTGGCGCTGTCTGTGAATGCGAGTCTTGTAATGTGCTGGGCCCGTGGCTGGCGGCGTGAATGGTCTAGTGCATGTCATGTATGAAAGGTGTGTGAATGGACTGTAAAGCGGTTGGTGCCTTGTCGTGGCTTTACAGCTCACGAGCTGTGAGTCATTGGTTCAGTTTTTTGTCCTTTCAGTTATTACCAGTGCATTTCACTTTTGTGAAATCTCTTGTTAATAAAATTTGATCTACTGAACCATCACTCACCCTCGTGCCAAATCCAACCAGTATGTGTGGTACAAATGACAAAACCTGCTCCGCTGTAATCAGGCGTCGCAGCACACTTGAGACACGCTAGGTGCCTCAGGTGGGACCCCGATGATGAAGCATGCCACCAACTTGGTTGGTGGGTGAGGGGTCTTCTTCACATAACCTAAGTGTGTTTCTTTTCACAATTTTAGTGTTTGGCACATCACGGACGTATGTGCACACATCAAAGTGATATATTCCAAAAATACCTGTGTTTGGGGGGGAGGGCCCACCTATGTTTTTGGTCCTGGGTGCGGCCGTCATGTAGGGAAACCTACAAAACCCAGAAACTTTTTAAAACTAGGCACCCCAAGGAGTCTAGGGAGGTGTGGCTTGTGTGGCTCCCCCAACATTTTCTTACCCAGACTCCTCTGTAAACCTCACAATTTGCATAAAAAAGCATATTTTCCTGATTTTTCTTAGTAGGATCACCGCTCCAGCACAAAATTCCTACTCCCCAGTTTTCCCCTCAGTCTCCCAAGTAAAATGACACCTCACTTATGTGGGTCCCCAAAGCAGAGTCCGTCTAAAGATGTATAAAAGAATATGCCCTTATAAACTTGCTGTGCTATCCCTTCTATCCCTTCAGGTTTTGGGCCTTATTATGTTGCAGGCACCTGGGCCACCCACACAAGTGAGGTATCATTTTTATCGGGAGACTTGGGGGAACGCTGGGTGGAAGGAAATTTGTGGCTCCTATCAGATTCCAGAACTTTCTGCCACAGAAATGTGAGGAACATGTGTTTTTTTAGCCAAATTTTGAGGTTTGCAAAGGATTCTGGGTAACAGAACCTGGTCCGAGCCCCGCAAGTCACCCCTCCTTGGATTCCCCTAGGTCTCTAGTTTTCAGAAATGCACTGGTTTGGTAGGTTTCCCTAGGCGCCGGGTGAGCTACAGGCCAAAATCCGCAGGTAGGCACTGTTTTCTCCCAAAATTGTGGATGTGTCCACGTTGCGCTTTGGGGTGTTTCCTGTCGCCGGCGCTAGGCCTACCCACGCAAGTGAGGTATCATTTTTATCGGGAGACTTGGGGGAACGCTGGGTGGAAGGAAATTTGTAGCTCCTCTCAGATTCCAGAACTTTCTGCCACAGAAATGTGAGGGACATGTGTTTTTTTAGCCAAATTTTGAGGTTTGCAAAGGATTCTGGGTAACAGAACCTGGTCCGAGCCCCGCAAGTCACCCCTCCTTGGATCCCCCTAGGTCTCTAGTTTTCAGAAATGCACAGGTTTGGTAGGTTTCCCTAGGTGGCGGCTGAGCTAGAGGCCAAAATCTACAGGTAGTCACTTTGCTAAAAACAGCTCTGTTTTCTGTGATATGTCCACGTTGTGTTTTGGGGCATATCCTGTCGCGGGCGCTAGGCCTACCCACACAAGTCAGGTATCATTTTTATCGGGAGACGTGGGGGAACGCTGGGTGGAAGGAAATTTGTGGCTCCTCTCAGATTCCAGAACTTTCTGCCACAGAAATGTGAGGAACATGTGTTTTTTTAGCCAAATTTTGAGGTTTGCAAAGGATTCTGGGTAACAGAACCTGGTCCGAGCCCCGCAAGTCACCCCCCATTGGATCCCCCTAGGTCTCTAGTTTTCAGAAATGCACAGGTTTGGTAGGTTTCCCTAGGTGGCGGCTGAGCTAGAGGCCAAAATCTACAGGTAGTCACTTTGCTAAAAACAGCTCTGTTTTCTGTGATATGTCCACGTTGTGTTTTGGGGCATATCCTGTCGCGGGCGATAGGCCTACCCACACAAGTGAGGTATCATTTTTATCGGGAGACGTGGGGGAACGCTGGGTGGAAGGAAATTTGTAGCCCCTCTCAGATTCCAGAACTTTCTGCCACAGAAATGTGAGGAACATGTGTTTTTTTAGCCAAATTTTGAGGTTTGCAAAGGATTCTGGGTAACAGAACCTGGTCCGAGCCCCGCAAGTCACCCCTCCTTGGATCCCCCTAGGTCTCTAGTTTTCAGAAATGCACAGGTTTGGTAGGTTTCCCTAGGTGGCGGCTGAGCTAGAGGCCAAAATCTACAGGTAGGCACTTTGCTAAAAACAGCTCTGTTTTCTGTGATATGTCCACGTTGTGTTTTGGGGCATATCCTGTCGCGGGCGCTAGGCCTACCCACACAAGTGAGGTATCATTTTTATCGGGAGACGTGGGGGAACGCTGGGTGGAAGGAAATTTGTAGCTCCTCTCAGATTCCAGAACTTTCTGCCACAGAAATGTGTGGAACATGTGTTTTTTTAGCCAAATTTTGAGGTTTGCAAAGGATTCTGGGTAACAGAACCTGGTCCGAGCCCCGCAAGTCACCCCTCCTTGGATTCCCCTAGGTCTCTAGTTTTCAGAAATGCACAGATTTGGTAGGTTTCCCTAGGTGCCGGCTGAGCTAGAGTCCAAAATCTACAGGTAGGCACTTCGCAAAAAACACCTCTGTTTTTTTCCAAAATTTAGGATGTGTCCACGTTGCGCTTTGGGGTGTTTCCTGTCGCCGGCGCTAGGCTTACCCACGCAAGTGAGGTATCATTTTTATCGGGAGACTTGGGGGAACACTGGGTGGAAGGAAATTTGTAGCTCCTCTCAGATTCCAGAACTTTCTGCCACAGAAATGTGAGGAACATGTGTTTTTTTAGCCAAATTTTGAGGTTTGCAAAGGATTCTGGGTAACAGAACCTCGTCCGAGCCACACAAGTCACCCCTCCTTGGATTCCCCTAGGTCTCTAGTTTTCAGAAATGCATAGGTTTGGTAGGTTTCCCTAGGTGGCGGCTGAGCTAGAGGCCAAAATCTACAGGTAGTCACTTTGCTAAAAACAGCTCTGTTTTCTGTGATATGTCCACGTTGTGTTTTGGGGCATATCCTGTCGCGGGCGCTAGGCCTACCCACACAAGTGAGGTATCATTTTTATCGGGAGACGTGGGGGAACGCTGGGTGGAAGGAAATTTGTGGCTCCTCTCAGATTCCAGAACTTTCTGCCACAGAAATGTGAGGAACATGTGTTTTTTTAGCCAAATTTTGAGGTTTGCAAAGGATTCTGGGTAACAGAACCTGGTCCGAGCCCCGCAAGTCACCCCTCCTTGGATCCCCCTAGGTCTCTAGTTTTCAGAAATGCACAGGTTTGGTAGGTTTCCCTAGGTGGCGGCTGAGCTAGAGGCCAAAATCTACAGGTAGTCACTTTGCTAAAAACAGCTCTGTTTTCTGTGATTTGTCCACGTTGTGTTTTGGGGCATATCCTGTCGCGGGCGCTAGGCCTACCCACACAAGTGAGGTATCATTTTTATCGGGATACGTGGGGGAACGCTAGGTGGAAGGAAATTTGTGGCTCCTCTCAGATTCCAGAACTTTCTGCCACAGAAATGTGAGGAACATGTGTTTTTTTAGCCAAATTTTGAGGTTTGCAAAGGATTCTGGGTAACCGAACCTGGTCCGAGCCACACAAGTCACCCCTCCTTGGATTCCCCTAGGTCTCTAGTTTTCAGAAATGCACAGGTTTGGTAGGTTTCCCTAGGTGGCGGCTGAGCTAGAGGCCAAAATCTACAGGTAGTCACTGTGCTAAAAACAGCTCTGTTTTCTGTGATGTGTCCACGTTGTGTTTTGGGGCATATCCTGTCGCGGGCGCTAGGCCTACCCACACAAGTGAGGTATCATTTTTATCGGGAGACGTGGGGGAATGCTGGGTGGAAGGAAATTTGTGGCTCCTCTCAGATTCCTGAACTTTCTGCCACAGAAATGTGAGGAACATGTGTTTTTTTAGCCAAATTTTGAGGTTTGCAAAGGATTCTGGGTAACAGAACCTGGTCCGAGCCACACAAGTCACCCCTCCTTGGATTCCCCTAGGTCTCTAGCTTTCAGAAATGCACAGGTTTGGTAGGTTTCCCTAGGTGGCGGCTGAGCTAGAGGCCAAAATCTACAGGTAGTCACTTTGCTAAAAACAGCTCTGTTTTCTGTGATGTGTCCACGTTGTGTTTTGGGGCATATCCTGTCGCGGGTGCTAGGCCTACCCACACAAGTGAGGTACCATTTTTATCGGGAGACTTGGGGGAACATAGATTAGCAAAACAAGTTCTATTGCCCCTTGTCTTTCTCTACATTTTTTCCTTCCAAATATAGGAGTGTGTGTAAAAAAGACATCTATTTGAGAAATTCCCTGTAATTCACGTGCTACTATGGTCACCCCGGAATTCAGAGATGTGCAAATAACCACTGCTCCTCAACACCTTATCTTGTGCCCTTTTTGGAAATGCAAAGGTTTTCTTGATAGCAATTTTTTACTCCTTATATTTCAGCAAATGAATTGCTGTATACCCGGTATAGAATGAAAACGCACTGCAGGGTGCAGCTCATTTATTGGCTCTGGGTTCCTCGGGTTCTTGATGAACCTACAAACCCTATATATCCCCGCAACCAGAGGAGTCCAGCAGACGTAACGGTATATTGCTTTCGATAATCTGACATTGCAGGGAAAAGTTACAGAGTAAAAAGTAGAGAAAAATTGATGTTTTTTTCACCTCAATTTCAATATTTTTCTTTTTCAGCTGTTATTTTCTGTAGGAAACCCTTGTAGGATCTACACAAATGACCCCTTGATGAATTCAGAATTTTGTCTACTTTTCAGAAATGTTTAGGTTTCTGGGATCCAGCATTGGTTTCATGACCATTCCGGTCACTGACTGGAAGGAGGCTGAAAGCACAAAAAATTGCACAAATGGGGTATGCCCCAGTACAATGCCAAAATTGTGTTGAAAAATTGGGTTTTCGGATTCAAGTCTGCCTGTTCCTGAAAGCTGGGAAGCTGCTGAGTTTAGCACCGCAAACCCTTTGTTGATGCCATTTTCAGGGGAAAAACCACAAGCCTTCTTCTGCAGCCCCTTTTTCCAATTTTTTTGAAAAAAACGAAATTTTCACTGTATTTTGGCCAATTTCTTGGCCTCCTTCAGGGGAACCCACAAAGTCTGGGTACCTTTAGAATCGCTAGGATGTTGGAAAAAAAGGACGCAAATTTGGCTTGGTTAGCTTATGTGGACAAAAAGTTATGAGGGCCTAAGCGCGAACTGCCCCAAATAGGCAAAAAAAGGCCTGGCACAGGAGGGGGAAAAGGCCTGGCAGCGAAGTGGTTAAGTGTGACAGTTGCTATCTCTGCAAGGAGCTTGTGTGACAAGGGGGGCATCATTTCTGAAAATGGATAACATGAGTGTCCCTGGTATGACAAGCAATGTTCACAACACATGCCCTGCGCAGTTCATCCCTGGAAATAAGTCCTGCCACTGCCATGTGTTACATCTCTGCCCTCCCCTCTCTAGGGGGCGCTGTAAACGGACTATCTGTACCCTTGGAATCATCATTAACACTCACCCAGAGTCTCTTTCTGACTCCTGTTTGCTTCCCTTTTCCATATGGCATGCTATAGAAGAACTCCATTAGTTTTCATGGACTTCGGGTCCCATAATTCACTGCCTGGTAGTCGGTAAGACTTGTAATCTTCTGTCCATTGCTTCCTATTGGAAAAGTCTGGTTGTCCCTTTCTACTGGAATCTCTCCTCTAGGACTTGTGAGAGACTTCAGCTGCAGACACCTGTGACCTCCCTTGTGCAGCCCAGCCATGTGACTCTGCCCTGGCCTTGCTGCTGCCTGGAACTGCTTATAAGCTGCCATTCCCTTAAGCTCCTCGTCATCCATCGGAGTATGATAACTTTGTGTTCCAGACCCATTGCTGGATTGTGTTACAGTCCTGATTCAGCCTGAACCTGCTCTATGTTTACCCAGTCCTATTCCTGCTTGTTCCAGTCAGAATCTTCTCATGTTTCTCAGCCTTGTTCAAGTTTGTTTCTGCCAGAGCCTGCTTTCTGTTTCCCAGACCTGTTCCAGCCTTTGCGTCAACCTGAGCCTGTTTCCTGCGCTTGGCTTTGCCTCCTAGTTGGTTCCCTCGCTTTCTGTTTCCTCTTGGATTATCGTGTCTGGTAAGTGTCCTATCAGTCCTCACCTGTCTAGAAGTGTTTTTATTCATATTTGGGCTGGCACCTGGTTTCCAGGAGGCAAATCCAGCCCCCATCCTTTGTCAAGTGTTGCATGTAGTCACTAGTGCCTAACAGTGACAGTGTGCTATGGCTGAATTCCAGGAATTGCCACTGAGTCTCCAGCCGGACCCAAAAGGCTAGTCTCGTGTATGTAAGTACAATCCTTTTTTGTGCCCTAAGGGTCCAGACACAGAATCACTTCTGCTGCCTCCTTTCTATGGGGCTTGCGTGGTGACTATCTGTAAGATTAATCTGCACAGAGGCACTGACATTCCCTGTTGCTGTGGAAAGTTCTGAGCCCTACCCTGTGTACAATCTTAGTGATAACCCCAGCGTGTACGTCCATTACTGACACGTTCCATATTTGTTCACACTAAGGTTGCTCTGCCTTTACGTTTCTGTTTTCTCTGCCTTACCATAGCTGGCCTTTCCCCTTGTATGCCTTTAACTTCTCTTCTGCTTTGGCACTCTACTTCCTTGCGAGATACTCTGTGAACTCAAGGGGTGCCCCTAACAGAGTCCTGACTAGACCCTCCTGAAACCTTAACACCATGGAGCCCAAACCTGACACAGGGTACACATGCCCACACACTTGAACTGGACACTTCTGTGGAATGCGCATCTGAAAATATGTTGACACATGCAGCCAGGGCAGCAGGTCCACCACAGCAACATAAGTAACATAGGTAATTCTTATGAGTCAAGCTGGCGTGTACTAAACATTTTATGGGTGGAATTAAGGCACAGTGTTTCAAACACAGTGCGTACCAAACATGTACACATGGCCGACATATGGGTAGTTCACACACAAGTCACCATAAAGTCGTAACTGACAGTTAATGACATATGAGGGAGGTGTAACATATCTGACCTAGCACTCATCAGCCATCCTCAGTCATGCCTGAGTTGTGTTTGTCGTGTGAAATGTAATGTCCCCAAAATCAAACAACTACACACATCACATGAGTAAACACATGACTGTTGTAGATCACTGATTTCCATCACAGTAACTCAGTGTCCCTTGATGCACAAGCCACAATACCTGAGTCACTAGTATTGCAGTGCACCAGGGAAGTGCCATTACAGTTGTCACCCAAATACAAATCATGACATGAAGTACCATCTGAAATGGACTATCCACAAATGTTTGTAGTCGGGATTGGCACTACATGATTGTTAGGCCCAGTGCATGTGTACAGATGTGTGTCTATCACTCACTGGAGTGTCAGTGTCAATGTGAGTTTGCAGTGGTATGTCTGTTGGAGTGTCTACATGCAGGATCAGCAGCTCACTCATGTAAAATGTTACACACTGTGATATGGTGGCCACACATTTGTACAGTGATCTGACATTGAGCATATATTTCCTTTCCATGTCTTACAGGTGGACCTATACTATTGGGGAAGTGGATCGATTTCAGGACCCAGACATATCCAGTAAGAGTGATAACGTCTGTCCTGTGTAGTGAGTGCAGCTGTTGAGTGAGTGACTCTTGTGTGTTGCGCTCATTGCATGATATGAATACCTGGCACATGATCTGATATATTACTTGACTGGATGTTGACATAGTGTTCCGTGCAAGGGTTAGACATTCACAGGCAAAGAGTCACATCTAGGGATCCTTGTGCTGTGCAATAGGAAGCAGATATATGAACAAGGTGATTACTAGCCACATGTAGGACCACTTGTGACTTGGAAGTGCTCCAGTGTCAGTATGTTGTCACCGGGTCATACCCTTATTCTCACAACACATTGATGCATCAGTTTTCCGCACAAAATTGTGAATCCCTGTTTTGTAATGTACATGTGGGACAGTATGGGTAACTGACCCCCAGCATCTGGCCCCATAAGTTGTACTCCATTTATGTGACACTTATGTGGTATGCAATAGGCGTGCATGCAGGTTAA